>NW_026623736.1:427759-456031 GCF_030028575.1 Malurus melanocephalus | reverse complement strand
AAAAAAAAAAAAAAAAAAAAAAAAAACAGCCCAGACCTTCCTCCTCCTTTAAAGTTTATTTTTCTTCTGAGTAAGAAAAAGAAAACCCTTCTTAAAATAAAACTAAAAATCAGCATTTCCAGGGACAGGAAAAGGCCCTATAGTATTATATACACTATCCAAGCTGACACAAAAAAGAAGAGATTAAAACCCTGGCTGTAAGCCAAGGCATCCAGACACAATTTTGCACAGAGCATACACAACAWAAGTGTTCCTGCATTCAGGATGTTGGAGCGTGTTTCCTGCACTCACACCTGGAAAGCCAACAGCACTGAAATTCCATGGATCCCAGTCATTCCCAGATCAACAGGTCCCTCACACTTCCAAAAGGAAGGATGTGCTCACACACTTTGCTTGATCCAGACCATCTCCTGCAGAACAGACCCCCCTCATRATGCAAATTAAAAACAGAATAATAAAGACAACCTACAAAACTCTCCTGCTGTTCTTCACTCCTCAACATTTCAGCRGAGCTCCCACCATGCTGAGCACTCCCCAAAATTTCAAATCTTCAGCCATACAACAYGTCCTGACTTTCAAAGCCAATGTAAATACTCTTGGAGGCATCCTATGGTCGTATTATTATGAAATTAAATATACACAGACACTGCTGGTTGGCAGACAGACACCAACATGGCAATTGCAGCATTCAGTGTGTTTAAAGCAGCAGGCCAGGCAAAAGGAGATTATTCACTAGGTAGTCAAACGTAAAAAAGAGCCAGACATTTCAGTCTGTCTCAGTGTCTCACAAAGGGGTCAGCGATTTGTAAATTTTAAACACAACACTTAAGCAGTTTTGCAGACTAAAAATCCTTTGATGATTTACCTCAGTGCTTCTCTGCAATAAAGTGATTTTGCTGTACTCAAGCTTTTATACTCCAGCTTCTSTACAAGCAAAGAATTCTGAAAGCCACGTCAAACCAATTATAAACATGCCTGTATTTTACTTCCTTATTAAATCTTCCCAAGAGAAAGAGTAAACATATAAACATAAATATCTTTCAGAGGAGTCACCCAAGTACCAATAAAATCTTCAGAAAGCAGCTGCTTTGCTGAAAAAGGATGAAAAAACATGGGCTGCATAATCACAGTTAAGCGCAAGGACAGTCATGCTGCTCTTCTGAGCAGCAGGTACAAATCTCTGCCTTAAAAATACACATAAATTGTAGAGATTCTCAGAAAATYACAGTATTAAATATTAGTTTCTGATCTGCATTTGTATACTCCTAAGAAAAGTAGTCGGTGTCACCTATGCTGTTTATCTAAAAACATTCCAGCAGAGGCATTATCTTGACTTTCTGAGAAACTCTTCTAAATCAGTASACAAAGTTTAACTTCATGAACTCTGCTCAACAACAGCAGCAAAATATAGTAACACTTCTCATAGGTAATAAGCATTCCATCACTTAAAAAACAATCACTGCAAGCAGCAGAACACTGCAAGAAGCAATCAAACCCCTGCAATAAGGCAGGATGGGCTCAGAAGGCAAATATTTCATTAGATAACACAACAGAGGTGATTTTATGCTTTCAAATGGTCATTAAAGAAATAGGTTTTTATCAAATAATTAAATACCTGGGCAGGGGCATTTAAAAGATGCACCAGATCCTCCCTGGATCTGAGTATTGAGGGTAATGCATGATCAGGAATCTCTAACCAGACATTACCAGTCACATTCCAGCAATGTCACAAAATGGGAGGGTGTTTCCCAATTAATTAGTTAAGTGAATAAATTAAAAGCATTAAAGTTCTGTTTTTCAAATAACAAGTGCTTTCCTTTCCATACACCATGTGGCAGAGCACATTGTGCTTGACCATCCATCAGAGAACARGCATGTTAAAACAGTTCTGAACAGAACTGCAGGATAAGGATTAATTAATGATCTCCAATTCTGGCTGAATTCATAGGTTAGAGCAAACATCTCTGCCTTACTGCTGTTGTCACAAGCCTCATCCCTGTCCAAACAGAGCTGAAAGTCAGTAGRAAAGCAGCTTCAGCAGCAATTGGGTCAACAGATTTGGCTGAAGAAATCCTCATCACTAAAAAGAAAGAAATAAATAAAAATCAGAATGACAAAACTAAGGGGATGCTTGGGGTCTGCTCACCCAGACAGCAACACACCCGAGGAACCTCTTGGGAAGAGAATTCCTACCTACAGGGAAACGTGGTTGAAGGATTCTTTTGTGCTGGCATCTCAGGGGAGGAAGTTACCTTTAAAAAGACTTTGTTTTGTCTCTCCCTGAGGAGTATCAGAACTGTCTGCATCAGTTGTTTCAGTGGGGTTTGTCCCACRAAGATTTCACTTGTGAACTGCACACCCCCCCCACCAGTGAGCAATTTACTCATGCGATTACACCCAGTGGACTCACAGGAACTGTGTGAGAAAGGAGCTTTGCCAACCTAAGGGTTGCACAATCAGGAGAAAAAAAAAAATACAACCAAACCAAGGAGGGGGATAAATTGCAACTGACAAAAACTACAATCAAGAAATAGCTGGTGACAGATTGTATTTAAGTACAAGGAAGTGATTTAAACAGGAGCAGTTGTAATAAGATTATACGATTCTCTATTAAGATTCTTAAAATGTCTTTGTTCTAACAAAGCTCTGAAAAGACCATTGCCCTTGCAAAGGGTTCAGAAACTGCTAAATTGATGTTAAGTCTAGAAATTAATATGATTTGGGAGAATAAAGCAAAAAAAATGTAAAAGAACATCCCAGACATCATTAGCACCCTGTCATCCGCACTGCTATTTTTCCCTAGCAGGGGTACAATGGGTGTTGTAGCATTTYTTGGTGGCAAAACTCAAACCAAACAAACACAAGTGGGGGGAGCTTGCTCTGCCTGGGTTTCTGCTTTTAAATAATGAAAACTCCCAGGCTGATTTTAGAARCCATCACATTATGTAAGTGACATCTCCAGAAGGGCAGGGAAGTCTCTATGAGGTTATAGTGGAATGAGATTAAATCAGTGTCTGGCTGCTGAATTTCAGCCATGACCCCCAGACCCCACCATGTATTTTAAGTAGTCAGTTCTAAAACTGCAGCCCCCAAAGTTTGCCATAACTCCTGCAATACTGATAAACAATCAAGGCAAGGGGGTCCTCAGATTTCTATCTTGTAGGGTGGACATTAAACATCTCTAGCTAAGGTGTGTGGCGTAGTTTTAAACTAATAAACAGCTTTGAACTTTCAAAAAAACAACTTATTACTTRATTTGTTCAATTACTTAATTGTTCACTGAGTGCTGCATTATGAGAAACAGAAAAGCTTGAAAGAGCCAGTTCTGTCCCGAACCCCCAGAAGCAGCACACAGGCCTTCTCCTGCCTCGGTCACCCTCCAGAACTCTCTTGGACCTCAAGACTATTCAGTATTTATTATACAGACAAGGCTTAGGCACTGCAGACAACATGGCTAAAACAACTCTGGGGGAAAAGGCAGAGGCAGGAGCAGTGGGGAAGGAAACTGCAGAGGTCTCAYGCACAAATTTCAGCTAATTACTTAAGGCAGCTCAGGGAGCTCTGTTCCTGATGGTGGAAAGAAAACGATTCCTTGAAAACAATTTGTATGGATTAGGACAACAAAACAGACTGTGTTTGAGATTCCTTAAACCTCCCCCAGCCACCTCCASCATGAAACACAGATAAGGGGAGCCTCCAAGGTGGAGCTGCACCCAGGACTGGGCTGGGACTGGTTTCACCCAGTCCCAGAGCAGAGCCAGCTGCACTCCCACTGCCAGTGGGGACCTGTCCGTGCCTGAGCTCCTGCTTCCCCACCTGGAAAGGGCTGGATTTTGCAAGCYAAGGCACAGGCAGCACAAACAGCCCGGGCCTGACCTTGAACACAAGCTCGAGGCACCAGTTAGAGGCATTTATGCTAACAGCCCTGGGTGACAGGAAACAGATAGACACACTATTAACAATTAATGCAACACAGGGTATTGGCTCTGAGATCAATTTAAGTTCCATTTTTGTAACAATACCAAAAAATGAGCTGAAAATTATCTATATAGAAGAAAAAAGCATYTCACTAGCATAATAACTCAAGGTTATGTTTCCATATAAGAAGGCACAATGGCAAATTATAAACTGAATTCTGCAAACATCTCCAGTGTCAGTGCCACCAGCAAACATAAAGTACTTTTACACTAATTTTCTAATTAGTATCATCATCCATACAAACATTACTATTAGATATTTACATAGAACTCAATTTTGTAACTTAAGCTACTCTCCTTAAACTCTGCCTACAACCATAARTTACCCACAGAAAACACCATAGAACTTTCTGATCCAGCTACTTTGCCTTTATCAATAGTCTGGAGCAGCATCATAAAATCARGCAAATCCCAAATTTGGAAACCAGAGACAAACCTGTTATTTGTAAAATTATGAATAAAAAATACCATTTTTCCCCACAGCTTTCTACCTGCTGCACCACTCACCGAGATGCTGAACCCAACAGTCACTGAGTTCTAGATCCATCCTGAAGCAAACAGTCTCTGAATTCACTCTCACATTCAACCATTCACAATTCCTTTTCCATCCATAACAGGAAAGCAGTCCTGTAACAGCCACCTAAACTGATTGACTTGGACTTYTTATTCACTATTATTCAGCACAGTCCAGTTTGTACCAAACCTGGAGCACACCAACGCTAGCAAACCCACAATCAGCCCCGGCAGATTTTATTCCAGAGGACAGCAACCCATGTTGTTTCTYCATGGAGTCTCCTGCCTTCTTAATGAGCAGCCAGGCTACTGAAACACACAAAAACCTGCTGTTCTTTGAAGCACTTAAGCCAGCAGGATACTGGTACATTTCGATATTTTCCCTGCACAGATCAGAGCAAKGCAAAATGGATAAAGAACATTACAGGCGTTCCTACAAACCAGGCACATTTCATTTTCTATTAGCAAGATCCCGAGGGACAGTTTAGCACTCTGCAAATATGGCCCTGGAASACTGGGAAGGTGCTTCCTGAGTACCAGTCATTAAAGAAAGATATTAGAGTAACTTATATTCTTCTACACCAAGCAAAAGCCAGAGTCATTTCCTCATCCTACGTATGAGACCTAAGAAAAGCAAGATCAGGAACATCATAACTATTCTTTAATGTATTTCCCCTAAACTGATTATCATTTAATGATTGCTCTCTCTCTCTCTAAAGAAAAAAAAACCCAACCACTGAAACAAAACACCGATTTCTGTATCAAGAGAGACTATCAGCRTTTTTATGAAGTAACAAATTAGGCCTTTGGCATTTCCCAGCAGTGATCCAAGATTTGAGGCTTCTTAAAAGCTCCAAGTTTTGAAGCAATCAAATGGCTGACAGCTGGAACAAAATTAGCAYGATTAACCAGTTATGTAAATAATGATGTGGTCAGTCCAAGCTGAATTCATTTCTGCTGCCTGCATTATACTGGACTTCAGATGTTTGCGAACTCCTCATTAAATGTGACTGTAGGAATAATGGAAGTGAAAACCAACACAAACATCACCAGCCAGGCTACCTGAGYGTCAGGGATCTCTCCTCTGGTCTTTCCATGACTACCAGGTAACCCACAGACAGAGGACTCTTTTAGCCCAAATATTACCCACCACCGCTTAGCCCCTACCTACAGAACATACCAATTCCTTTTTCTCAGGAGACAAGTCCATGGAAAGATGGAGAAAGATGGAGAGTGGAAAGGCTTGGAGTGACAGGACAAGGGGGAAYGGCTTCCCACTGACAGAGGSCAGCATGGGATGGGATACTTGGAAAGAATTCTTCCCTGGGAGGGTAGARAGGCCCTGGCACAGGGTGCCCAGAGMAGCTGTGGCTGCTCCTGGATCCCTGGCAGTGTCCAAGGCCAGGYTGGACAGGGCTTGGAGCAACATGGGATAGGGGGAGGTGTCCCTGAGCTTTGTCAAAAGAATGAGCTTTAAGGTCCCTTCCAATCCATTCTGGGATTTTAAGATCCTGTTAGTGCTACATWTCATATCTCTGTTAATCATTTTCATTCCTCAGCAGATATAAAAGTCAAGCTGATGTGTCAGAGAACTGTTGTGACACAGGAATAATGTTGCAGAGTTACTTCATGGAATCAAGGAAGTTACAATCAGCACCCCCAAGTCAAACTTCCTCAAATGTAACCCACAGTCAATTTGGCCTTATCAGAATTCGCCTTCAGGAATGCACACGCATGGGTCATTTGTGCTCGATAATTTTTGATAACATAGTTAAATATTTAATATGGGCAAGATTATCTTTGAAATTCTGTCGACCTAGTTTACCATWACTTTGAGGTTATAAAGGAAAATATATCAAGAGTTTTGATTCTTCCCAATAAAATTCTATTTGAGTTTGTTCAAAAATAATGTATTTAAAAATCAGCCAAGAAAATCATATTTAGAATTAATTCCTAAACAGGCTGCACTTTGCTAAAGACAGCATTACAATATATATATGTTTCTAATTAAAAAAAAAAAAAGTCATTCTAACATCCCACGTTTTCACATCCAAACAATACAATTTCCTATAACCTTGTGTCTCATGAAACACAGCAACACACTGGAATCATGCAAGAGTTCTGTATTACCATAAAACATGCATTTCAGTGGRGAGAATAATAAAACTTAATCTCGTGGCCTGATTTGCATTTTGAACTCCTGAAGTCAGACTCCACAGCCYAAAACATCTGCAACAGCTTCACAATCCTAACAAGTCTTTTAGGCCTCCTGTTGAAAATGGATGAGCACACAGATAATTCAGGGTATTTTCTTAATAGGCAAGAACAAGAAATATGTCCAACTGCTGTAAATTTTAAATCTCACTKGGCTTTTCAGATCAGTGTCGATACCGTACTTGAGAAGGGGGAGGGGGAAGCATTACACACCCATAAAACTGAGAGCAAATGCTACCAGTTTTAAAGCCTTAGAGCTTTAAATCTTAACATTAATATTTTAACATTTATATAAAAGCCTTAAGGCTTTAAAACAAGGGACTTCCATTGCRGGCAGCCTGTGATAATTACTGTTTCAATATATTTCACATCAATAACGCCTATATGTAATGCAGCTCGCTGACTACCCAACCCCAATCTATAGCATCTCAGGTACTGCAGGTAAAAATTTTTAAATATATATAAGTATGTATCAYTGCATATATACAGAGAGAAAGAGAGAATATCACAGAACCACAGAAAATCACAGAATTATTAGGGTTGAAAGGGACCTCTGGAGACCATCTAGTMCAAGCCCCCTATATAAAACAGACCCTTAAAAATGATTAAAAGCATTAATACACACCTCCCAAACAACGATATTACTTCAAATACAACAAAATAGCCGCCGCCCCGCCACGATGGAGGTGAACAACGCCGGGGCGGGRGTCGGACAGGGCGGAGCGGAGCCCCCCCGCCCCGGCGCCGCCGCCGGGAGCCCCCCGAGCCCGCAGGCCCCGCCATCCCCCGCAGCCCCGGGAGGCCCATCGGGAGCCAGGCCCCAACTTCGGCCCGCGGGGGGCCCAGCCCGTCCCCGCCGCCGCCCGCCCAGCCACCCACCGGCGACAACAAAGGCCACCGCGGCCCCGCGCCCTCCCCGCGGGGACCCCCGGGGGCCCTTCCCGCGCCCACCCCGCGCCCCGCGGAGGGGAAAGGCGGGGGTTCGGGGGACGCCCGCCCGTMCCCCCTCCCCGTCCCGCAGCCCGCCGGAGCCGCGCTGACCTGCGGGCGCGGGGCGGGCGCGGTGTCCCGGTGTCCCGGTGCCCGGCGGCCGCGGGCTGCGCTTGACACCCACACGCACCATCCAACATGGCGGCGGCGGCCGCGGGGAGGCGGCGGAGGAGGCGGAACCGGCGGCCGCGCGCGGCCCCGAGGCGCGGCCGCGCTGAGGGCGGGGGGGACGCGGCGCTGCCCGTCCCCTCCTCCCGTCCCTCGTCCCCTCCTCCCCTCCCTCTTCCCCTCCTCCCGTCCCTCGTCCCCTCCTTCCTCGCCTCTTCCCCTCCTTCCTCGCCTCTTCCCCTGCCTGTCGCCGCGGCTCCTCGCAGCCGAGCCCCGGGAGAGAGTGCCGAGCTGCTTTGGATGGAAGCAGAGCGCCTGGGGAGCCCCCTCGGTGCTCACAGCACCCAGCGGGTCCCCTAAAAACCTGGRTCAAATAATACAAAATAACGACTGTCGCTACAAAATACCCCCATTTATGGATCGTGGAACGCTTTAGAGAGGGCCTGGCCTGGATGGAAGGGGAACGCTCGATGCTTACAGCGCCCAGGAAAAACTGGTTCYGTGGCTAGAGATCGACCCGAAAACAACTGATACAAAATAACGGCTATTACTACAAAAAGTATACAAAATAAGCACATTTATGGATTGGAAACACTTTAAAGCGGGCCTGCTTTTGATGGAAGGAGAAGAGGGAGCCCCCTCAGGGCTCCTTGCATTCAAGAGCCGGGGATCCCCCCAAAACCAGGGACCAGGGTGGGCTGGGAGCCCCAAAACAGCTCCCATCGCTTCACATTGTGGAGAGTCCTCGGGGAGACCCCTCTGTGCTCACAGCTCCCAGGGGAAATGAATTTCAGGGCCAGGGATCCCCCAAAAACAGGGTTAAATAACATAAAGTAATGATAGTACAAAATAATAATTTAGAGATCAGCAAACAAATTAGASAGGGTCTGTGGCTGCCTTTGATACAAGGAGAAAGTTTGGGGAACAGACTCCCCCTCCACACTCACAGCTCCCAGCAGAAACTCATTTCAAGGCAGAGTAGCCCCCCAAAAACCAAGGTCCAATGTGAGCTGGGAGCCCCAAAAGCAGAATCACAGAATGAATTAGGTTGGAAAAGATGTGAGATCATCGAGTCCTACTTGTGACCAAACATTGTCTTGTCAACTACACCATGGCACTGAGTACCATATCCAACCTTTCCTTAAACACTTCGAGGGACAGTGACTCCACCACCTCCCTGGGCAGCCCATTCCAATGTTTAATCGCCCTTTCCACTGGCAAATTCCTCCCAATGTCCAACCTGAAGCCCCCCTGGCACAGCACAGATACTGCACTTTCCCCCTCCCACTGAAGATGCCAGTATAAAATAACCACATTTATGGGTAGGGGGACAATCTGTGGAGACATTTGTGGATCAGAGATGGATCAGGGTCACCACACTGGGTGACAAAGGGGAGCTCAGCAGGGACACAAGGGCACAAAGGTGGCAGGAGGAGCCGGACGGTCTGGGTGGGTCGGAGCACACGTCCTTCCCCTCGGGATAATGACTAAACCCGTGTCCGGCAGCGCGGGCTGGAGGAGGTTACTGGTCCCATTGTAGTCCTCCCTGAATATATTTGTTCCCATCGTAAAACTGTGAGACAATTCAAGGAAACGGGACACGGCTGCTCGGGAGAGAGTCAGGATTGGCGTGGGCCAGCGGAGAAGCTGGAGAGCAGAGCCCTGCTTGGATCACTGCTGGCACCGGGTAGTGCTGCTGGTTATTTAAAATCCAAATTCCTGAGAAATCGTGCCCTACAAAAGCATAGGAAAATAGAAAAAATGTGGAGCAAAACCCAGTTTATGAGTCACTGCTTTTAAGGGAAAGGAAGGTCAGGCTGAGCAYTGCAAACTTCATCAAATCCCAGAATGGTTTGGGAAGGGACCTTACAAATCATCTCATTCCAAACCCTGCCATGAGCAGGGACATCTTCCACGAGACCAAGTTGCTCCAAGACCCATCCAGCCCGGCCCTGAAAACTTCCAGGGACGAAGCACCCACCACTGACAGCCCAGCCCTTTCTCCCATGGAGCCACTATAAAATCTGCCACAGATTTGAGGTTTAAATGCAGAAGAATGGGGACTGCAGTGAAACACCGAGTGAGCTGCAGGAAAAGCAACTTGTTTAGAAATGCTGCAAATTCCAATGCCTTGAACACCATCTGGGAGCTGGGAAGCTCCAAATCTTCTGCAGCAAGCTGTGATTCTGGCTTAGCTGTTAACCTTGAGCTAGGCAGGATTAAATTCTGGGTGAAAAAAATAAGGGATCAGCACACTGATGATGCTGATGGTATCAGTAGGAGCTGAAAGCATACTTCCCCCTTTTCTTCTCTGGAAGAAAACAGCAATGATGGAAACCCAATGTCTCTGTGCACRTTCATTAATCCTAATGATCAGGTGCTGACAGCTCTAAAGAAGCAGAAGAAAGCTCTTGCTTAAAATGAAATGGGAAGAACAGGATTGTTCCTGCTGCCTTCTCTCCTGCCTGTGTTCCTTCCAGACCTGGGCAGATGCTTTCCAGAGCAGGAARCAGCTTCCTCTCCATTCCCAGCTCCATGCCAGGTGTCTGGCTACATTATTAAACGTGCAAATCAGCAAACCCAGCAAAAACCTCCTGCAGCTGGCACACCAACACCAAAAAAAAATGTTTTTGTCCAGATCGAACCCCTTAGCACAAGTAAAGCGAACCAAATAAAATTAATTATTTTTTTATTATTATTACATCATTGTTAATGCCTTTAATTGCAGYGTTCCTGCTCCACTGGGCAGGTACCTGCATGGTACAGCTGCACCAGCAGAGATTTGCCCAAGTTGCACAGGGATGTTCCCTCCTGGTGGTCTCAAGTGGAGTCCTGGCAGTGGATTTACATCTCTTGTTCACATTAGCAACAGGAGGTCACTGCCCTTGTCCTGTGATTTTACACCCAGAAGCTGGTGTAGAACATTTCCCACTCYAGCCCTACCCATGTTTCCTGGGAACAGGCTGTGCCATGCCTTGGATATTGACCTGAGCCACTCTCAGATCCTTCCCAGCCCACAGTGTTTCAGCTGCGTTGGCAGAACCAGAGTTCAAGGCCACGATGTGCAGTCTGAGTTGGGCACCAAAAGCCCAACTGCTGTGGCACTGCCCTGATAACCAGCAGAGCAATCCACACGGAGAAGGCAGCTCACAGACTCCTGGGACATCCTCAGGATATGGAAGGGACAAGGATCATCAAATCCAGTGCCTGGCCTTGCACTGGATCAGGGACACATTTCACTAGACCAGGGTGYCCAGAGAAGGTGTGGCTGCCCCTGGATCCCTGGAAGTGTCCAAGGCCARGATAGATGGGGCTTGGAGCACCCTGGGATAGTGGGAGGTGTCCCTACCYATGGCAGGGGGTGGCATTGGAGGGTTTTCAAGATCCCCTCCTATCCAAACCATTCTGGGATTCCATGAAATGCACCCAAATGCATCCAAATACTCCTGCAGYTCTGGCAGCCTTTTCTTGGGGATCCTRTTCAGTGCCTGACCATGCTCCAGGTGAAAACCCATTTCCTGAAATCCCAACCTAAACCAGCACAGCTTCATGCCACACCCTCAGGTCCCATCACTGGTCGCCAGACATGAGCTGGTGGCAATAAATCCAGTGAGTGGGAGTAGAGGGGCTGTTGCAAGCAGCAGGAGGATAAGGAGTGGGACGCCTGGAATGCAGGAGGCTCTCCCAGAGAAGATGAGGAAGGCACATCCTCCCCCGGCTGCCCTCCCAGCTAACCTAGGGAAGAGCAGCTGCCAGGAAGCCCCAGGAGGGCCTGTTCCACAGCCATAATGGGAATATCGCCCACGTGGGGCTGAGCACACGGCTAATTAGCTAATGACTTTGCTCCAAATGTCTGGCCACGGTTCGAGCGACAACAGGAGCAGCCCTTGGAAAGCCCCGGACAATGCCAAGCGCCTTCATCTCTCGTCGCTGACCCCAGCCCCGCATTAACAAATAGGTCACAAACAACGCTGCTTTGCAGTGATCTAATCCTCCAGCCATATGTCGGCTGCCCGAAAAAATGCTGCACCGAGAACGCCCCAAAGCTCTGCAAAAATCCCGAGGAAAACTSGACAAATATATCCCTGCCGTTTGAAATTTGATTTCCTCACTCTATTGTTTCTCATTTCCTGAGAGCTGGCTCGGTGGATCACATTTTCTGCTTCTGTCTCCAGYGCTTGTAAGCAAACAAGACTGAATCTCATTATCCTGATGCATGGCCCTGGCTGTGTGCAATCCGATCTCTAAATCACAGTCATTTTGCTCCATTACTGATTTTCCTTCCCACTCCCACCCTACAGGTCTTCAGAGGAATCAATGCAAAAATAGAGACGAGCATCATCTAATGAAGGTGTGTTTAATGTGCAGCACTTCAGYCTGGATTAAATAGCCAAGTGAGGAACTGCCTCGTGTCTCGGGAGGTTGGGCACCCTCAACTCCAGTGGCAGCTGGAGCTTCCCGACCTTCCTGGGAAGCCAYGTGCTTCCACATGGGGTAAATGGGGACTTCAGTCCCTGAGAGCCCAATTTGGGAAATCTGCTAATTAAATAGTCTGGGCAAACACAATCATCATTGTCCTTAGAGCCAAAGCAGCGAGATGTTTCTCAACAAGCACAGACCCTCCCCGGAATTTTCTGAGCTGTCTGCTAGTTGCTGACAGTTATAGAGAATATATTCAGATTATACAACTTGATGTTCACCCCGGGTTATTCTCCTCCTGGATTCATGAATATTTCATTGAAATATGCAAAGTCTGAGTTACAGTCTTGTCTGCTTCAATGAGACACATGGATCCACAGGGTCTGCAGCCCTACCACGCTTCCAGGGTTTGTCTACAAAGCCAGGAGAACCAAAATAAGAGTTTAGCTCCTCTCATATTTAGCCTGGGTTCTTCAAACATCTTTAAAGGGGGAAATCAGAAAGATGGGCATGAGCCCAGTGAGCCTGTGCCTGAGTTCAGCTGGAAGCGACCCAAGTTAATCAGAACAGAGCCAGCAGCAGGGGGCTCGTTCCCTTCGCGATGCAGACAAACTTGTAGGACTGTTTCCAATGCAAATATTCGCTTTGACAAGCTCAAAATTAATACACCTCTAATATGGGTATTCAAAACAGACCTCTTCTGAACAGGCTGGCAGAGTCATGAAAAGAGAAGAGAGAATGCAAGCCCAGCACATTCTGGTTTTCTCAGAATGAATGTGCTCTGACAGTGCAAGAGGCAGTGACATTTCAATGTGCTTAGTTCTGGTAATTACCAAGTGTTGTGCTCCTCTGGAAGCTGGAGCTGTTCTCATCTGTGGGCACCTTCCCTCATTCCTTTCTCCTTACTGCTCCGGAGGTGCCGTTTCTCCCGTGCCACAGCAAGGAGCCAAGGCTGCTGTGCTGCTTCCATTAAATCCCACTGAAGCCCCAGGGTGAAATTCCACAAGTTCTAATTGACCTAAGTCAGGGTGTTGTGGTTCCTGCCCTTCCTCCACCACCCCTTCCCACTCCCTCCCCACCACCAGCACCAGCTTATACCACCTGTGGTGAAAATTAATCACTTTTTSGGGGGGAGTGTTGCTTCTCAGCCAGTTCAGCTCCCTGAACCAGCTCACCAGAGGGTCAGACGAGCACCCACATCAGCAGAAAAGAGAGGACAGGGCCATGCAAGGCCACCCTGACTGCTGAGGAGGTATTTTTCTGGGTTTATAGGATACAAGGAGCACATTTGACCTAAAGAGCCTGGTTTGCTGCCTGTTTCCAGGCTGGGAGCATTCACCCATCAGGACCATCTGCACGGGTGGGAGTGGCAGACTTAGGCCCAGCAAAGCTGGGCTCATTTAGTGTTACCATCTGGCTCCCCAAAGCAAGTCCCCAAGTCAGAGCCTGTCAGCTCCTGCTGGAGGACRGGCATTCATTCCCTTTTGCTTGGCACAGTTTGTTCCACCCCTCTGGATTTCCTCCCTGTCACAACAGGAGTCCTTCCTGCCAGGATGGGGCTGATGGACAACGCCACCCATCAGAATTCCTCTTCATCATTCCTGCAGCCACCCAAAGAATGTCACCCGGAGAGTCAGACCCTCCCTTTTGCCCCAGGCCCATCCTCAGACTGATAGAGAATCCATAATAACTTCCCAACTGCAGGGTGACCTGTGCAGTTGCACAAGGATCTCACGTGGTCAGGGATTATCCTCACTCCTCCCAGCTGTCTCTAACCTTGAGGGAAGCCATCCCATGGGGTTCACTCTGAGGAAAGCGTCAGGAGAGTTGTGCTYCTGGCTCTGCAGAATCCTCTGGGATTTGGTTCTCCYCTCTCCTGCTGGGACAGGGATTTTGGATGGTACTGACTGGAAAGRGTGGCAAAAGCCTTTGTAGAAGAGTGGGGAAAGTGATGTGAGCCCACAACCAAGCCCCCAGCCTGTGGCCACTGCTGGCAGAGGACATGGCCCAACACAAGGAGTTTCATTTTTAAGCACAAAACCCCACAAAAGCAGCACTTTTCCCACAGGAATCAGGTGCAGCAATGCACTCACCCCTCACCTGGGGTGAACCAGGGTTACCAACACTGAAATCAGCATTATCACACCACAGTGGGGTGGTCACAGAGATCTGGGACATCATCAGGACAACTGGAGCTCCCTTCACGTGTGCTCTGCTCCCAGAGCATCCGATGCCTGGTGGCACAGGCTGYCTGAAAGCCACATCAGCTCCAGCCCCGGGAGCTGAGCTGCACAGCTACAGCCACTTTAGCTCAAATTTCAGAGCAAGGATGGGACCAACAAAGCAGAGCAAGTACTGGAAGCTGCAGGTATTTTGTGTTTTTTAAAYAGAGAGGCAGGAACAGTGCTGCCACATCCCTGGATTCCATCTGGCTGCCCATCACTGATCAGCCCAGCTGAAAAGCTGGGAGTTCTCCCCCTTGACAGATGAAAACTGAGAGCTGTCTGTTGGGTTTGTGTTTGCACAGCAGCCAGCCAGTCRCTTAATTAGTTGGCCCAGTTTCTGGGTTTCTGATTCCCACTTCTGCAAGTAACCTCCTCCATTCCCAGGCTCACAAAGCCRGTTGAAACTTTCACATCTGTGTGCACCATTGTGACTCCAATCCCGTCTTTGCTGCCCCATCTCATCCTCAACAGGGCTTCCCAGGAACTTTTGCTCTGTGAAAAGCCCTAAACAACAGTGCAGAGCTGTAAATACRTGGTCCCTGTGTGATAAACAAGCATTAAAGCAAGATTAAAAAAATTCACCAGCTGGGCTGGAAGAGATTCCTGACAAGCAATCAGGACTCCACAGAGCAAACAAACYGCACAGCACTGCAGGCAAGAATTCCTCCAGAGTGGGTTCAATCCTAACACTATCCAGCCAATCTGCTCCATGGATCAGCCCTGCTCTGAGCTCCCCACAATCTTGGCTGGAGAAAAATGTCCATCTTCAACAACAGCGAGTGTCAGGAGCCGTTTGAGCATCTCAGCCAGTCGAGCAGGTTATAATTGGCTGTAATTAATACTCCTACGAGTTTCCACATTCTTATGGGCTGAGATGGAGAAACACAGGATCACTCCCTGACCCTGTGAACATGAGAGGAAGCCAAAAGAGTCTGCTGCYTTCTGATTTTTCGAAATCAAACGTCTCTGATAGGAGAAGGTGAGAGGCAAGCACCAGCAGTGCTGAGAACCGGCTGTGCACAGCCCTGACTCCTCTGGGGCACAAACCACAGTAACCTCAATCAAAAATAACTGCAGAACAAGTTGCTACAGACAGCAAGTTTCCTCTGTCCCTCGAGAAGCCTCTTTTAAGCTTCCACGTCACTCAGAGCATTTTGGGAGGGGCGTGGGGTGCAAACCACGCACAACCACAACAKATTTTAGCAATACTGAAAGCCACCTTTGGTGAAACAGAAGCTGAATAAGCCAATCCAGGAGGGTGAAAGCTAGAGAAGCCCAAAATGCCTGACGTCATGAAAAACCCCTGTGTGTMACCAGTGGGCCAAAAGAAGGGTTTGTGACACCTGCAGAGCTCAGCTGAGGAGTGCTCTGAGCCCAGCAGGACCTGCAGCACTTGGGGAAGAAGGGCTGAGTAGTGCAGGCCATTTCCTCCAARGAGCCACCAACTGACCCTTGCATGAGAACGGACAGGCACCTCCACACAAACACCCTGAGCCTTGCTCTGCATTACAGGCATGTTCCAATCCTGCCTGCATCAGCTTTTCCAGCTTGCACTTGACAGGGAAACATGAGACTCCCGTGTTTTCCCTCCAGGCAGGGCAGCACCTCTTGTTTTGTTGTGAGATCAGAGCCTGGGGGAAGGCAGGGAACGGGAGATGCTGTCATTCAACGGGTGCCTCTTTCAAGATGCATCTTGCACACACAGCTCTAGTTTGGGAGGTGCCCAAGCCCTGCGCTGCTGAATCCCAGGAGAATGCAGCATGGAATCCTCTCACTCATCTCCAACACCTATCAGGGAATCACAGACAGGCCAGGGTAGGAAGGGACCTTAAAGATCATCGAGTTCCAAATGCTTACCCACAGGCAGAGACACCTTCCACTATCCCAGCATGCTTCAAACCCCATCCAGCCTGGCCTTGGACACTTCCAGGGATCCAGGGGCAGCCACAGTTTCTCTGGTCTAATGCCTCCCCATCCTCACAGGGAAGAATTTCTTCCCAACATCCCCTCTAACCCTACCATCCTTCAGCTTAAGGCCATTCCCCCTTATCCTGTCACTACATGCCCTTGTGACAAGTCCCTCTCCAGTTACATCCTCCCAATAYCCACCAACATTCTCTGTAAACCACCACTCAGATTTTGGACTGGACACCTGGTTTTACGGAGGATGGATGCTCTTATCTTCCCACACATGTTTATCATCTCTGAGAGCAGAGGCCACGGGCAGCACCCATGTGCTGTTTTCCTCAGCTCTGCTGGGTTTCTCCCCAAAGCTCCATCCCTGTAAAGCCCCTTTTCCCGGGCTCTCCATGGACTGGCACATTTTTCACCCTCAAGGCTAAAGCCTCCCCTGAGCCTTGCAGACACTTGGCACATTCCCTAAGCCTTCAGCACCCAGGGGTGCTCAGGGAGATTTAAACACATGCTAAAATGATTTACTGAACTGTGATTGCCCCAGGGAGCCAAGAATGGCACAGCTGCAAACCACTGGAGGCTGCATTCCCGATYCCAGCTGAGGGAGCAGCCAGCAGATATTGGCTTGGGATATAGAGCTGGAGCCAAGCCAAGCTCCAGAAGGAGAACACACAGGTGCCCACCCTGGAGAGGGGCTGTTTGCTCCCAAGCTGGTTGTGAGGGTCTCCCACAAATGATTCCAGCTCTTAGTGCTCAGTYCAGACTGTTCCTGTTGCTCCAGAGGTTCCCCGAGCTCCTCCAGCCACCTCACCCTCCAAATGGCTGCCAGCCCTGCTCTCCTGCACATTGCACCCTCCACTCAGAGCTGCAGCTTGCCCACGATCAAACTCTTGCCCTCATTGTTCATTTTGGCCCTTGCAAAGCACCCAGAGCCCCTGCTGGGGCTGAATCACRGAGTATCCTGAGTTGGGACACACAGAGATCATGGGTCCTGCACAGACACCCCAATAACCCCACCCTGTGCATCCCTGGGAGCTCTGTCCAAACACTCCTGGAGCTCTGGCAGCCTCAGGGCCAGAACCATTCCCTGGGGAGCCTGGGCAGTGCCCCAGCACCCTCTGGGGAAGAGCCTTTCCTTGAYATCCACCCTAAACCTCCCTGACATGGAACAGCGTTGAAATCCCAGTTCCTGCAGCAGGGAGGACCAGCAGGGCCACTTCTSCAGCAGCACAGCAGGACATCATCACGTAACATCAATGTGACAAATGGCCATAACACACCACTRTGTCCTGCTGCCACCTTATCAGCAGCTCCAGGAGCTGCCAAAGTGCTCAGCCTGCAGTGACCAAAACCATCAACCCTGCTCCTGCAAAGCCCAAAAACCAGCAAAACCCAAACCCAGTTCCTCTTTCAGCCTGAGAGAGGAAGAGAGGGGAGGAAGGAGGAAGGAAGGCGACAAATCTGCATTTCAGATGCTGAAAGGAACCCTGTGTAGAAACACAGCTATTTCACAGGATTTTGCCAAATGCTTTGCTCGCTATTGCGTCTCTGTGTGTGCCAAACACACCTACATGGGCAGGGTTTTTATTACCTGTGCTAATGTTAGTGCCTTACATCACGAGCCCTGTCAGAGCCACGCTGTTCCTCTGCCATCAGCTTCGCAGGGAGGCAGCTCAGGTCCACATTTTCCCGGGGATCTCAAAGCTCTCCCATTGAAGCAAATGCTGTTTGCAGCTCTACAGGAATATTCACAGAGAAAGCAGTGCCTTGGCTTTCTATTTAAGATGTAGAATTGCCTCCTAGGAGTGCAGCCTTTGCTAAGAGAGCAGAAAGTGAGAACACACACCYCAGAGCAAACCCCTGGGCAGTGTTCCTTTAACACAGGCCAGATCCTGGTCTCATTTACACACTGAGAACTGGAAAAACTGAAATTACCCTGAATTGCCACAGCTGATGTGTCAGAAATCACAGCCCTGGGGAGGAATCCATCCGTTTTATTGCAGCCTCCTAAAAAAATCTGCACACATTCTTTCCTCTTGCCTTGCACAGGCAAAAATCACCACTCAGGAAAAGCGTCCTGGGAGGGCTGTGCCACCAAAGCAGCAGCTTTATTCAGCTTGGTTTTCCCAAGGGCAGCGTGTGCACGGTGTGGGGTGGGATAGGCGAGGCCGTGTGTGAAGATTCTCTCGTGTAACATTTGAGGCTGTWTGCTCATTTCAGCCCCAGCTGATGAGAGGCTGGGCAGAGTTTTTACAGCTCTTTAATTACTAAACATTTCCTGCAGATGCTCAGCTGAGGAGGGGAGAGAGGTCACAGCAATGAGGGACAGCCCAACCCTGGATGAGACTTCAGAGAATCCRCACGGACCTGCCTCTATAGGAAACAAGGCAGAGCTGGACACTGCTGCAAGAGGAATAAATCAGAATGAAAGCAGGGCTGGGGACTTTAGGGGACTCCCGGGTGCATCCCCTGCTTCCCAGCAGGAAAGGGCAGCGTGGAGTATCCGGGGAATCCGCAGCTGCACCTGCATCCGTCCRGCCGGACACAGAGGCCTTCAGTGCTCCCTCTCCTCTCCGCTTCCTCCCTCTTGTCTTGCCCGTCTGTGCCCTGAATAGGCGGCTTCAGGAGGAGCACAGTGCCCGGATTCTGTGGGGTTTTCAGCGCATCCGGCGCTCCGTGCCTTATCCCGGCGGGCCCCGCTCCAGCGGCCCCTCCGCCCCGCGGGATGTGGCACCGCGCACATCCTCAGCCTGASTGAGTGGCCAGCGAGGGACCCTCCTCCTCCCTCCGGCCGCTGGCCCTGGGCCYTGGGCTGTCCCCATGCCTGTCACCATCTGGGACTGCGACTCTGTGCCCTGGCACTGCCCAAATTCCTGTCACACACAGCTCCTCTCCCGCCAGCGGCTCAACCCAACGTCACCTCTGCACTGGCGGTCCCCCACAGCCCTGGCAGGTGTCACCTGGGCATGTCCCCCTGCCACCAGCAGCCCTGCAGGGAGGGGATACCTGCCCAAAATCCCCCCACAAAGCAGCAGGGTGGGTCTGGAGCCAAAGGAGGAACCAGCGCCGCTCTTGCYACACTTCCAGAGGAAGGCGTGACGCGAGCTGCGGCTTAATTGGTTATTAATAACTTCTTTGTTAACCGGCCAGCCCCAAGGAGGAACCGAAATTTGACTGTCCCGGYGGAGAGCTCAGTCCCCGACAGCCARCCATCATTCACAATTTCTCCCTGCTTTATTTTGTTCCCGGGAATCGCAGCCCCCCCGCCCCGGCTGAGTCACGGCGGTGACAGCACGGTCCCCGCACCTACGCACGCCGCACAGGCGTCTCGGGAGGCTTTTTCTTTCTAATTCCTAGAAAAATAACAGATGCTCTTGCTGAGGGGGAGATTCTTGGAATGTGTTCCGGCCCCGGGCTGTGTCTGGATGTGACCAAACTCGCGGTTCCCCGAAAACGAGCCCCGTGGGAGCCGCGGAGCTCCCCTGCCCATGGCGAGGGCGAGGAGCCTTCCCCCATGGCAAACAGCGACAGCCAAAAGCCTCCACACCCAAATCCCACGCCTCCTGCCCGCTTTCTTTGGAAATTCCAGTTAAAGGGACCCTTCTGATTTGTCTGCAGTGTGAATCAAAGCGGCGCTGTGACCCCCAGCACCTCCGTGCTGGGATGACAGAATGCAGCACATGAAGTTTCCAGCCTCAGCTGTCTGGGAACAGCTTCTGAGGACCCTCAAGAGCTGGCAGAGCATTCCCCACTCCCATCCATGCTGCAGCACCAGTCTGGATGTTGGTGGGGGTGGACCAGGAAATGTTGGTATGGGGACCTCGCCTTCCCCAATCCCAGGCAGGCAACCCAACACCAGGGATGAAGATCTGGAGGCCAGATACAGTTGTTCACCCCAAGAGTYTCCATCACACATTTCCAGAGCAGGATTCAGCAGAAAACATTCATGACGCAGCTTAAAGCAGAGCCTGACCCTCATGAGGGCACCCAGCAGGTCCCAGAGCTCAGCCCAGGCACTTCAGTGACCACAGCAAGGTCACAGAACAGAGCCAAGGACCAGGACACCACAGGCAAATGTGACAAATGGCCATAACACACCACTGTGTCCTGCTGCCACCTTATCAGCACACGAGATCTGCTGCCAGCTGGACAGGTGAACATGGCCACCCATCCTCCCCAGGCCACAGCCCRGGCAGACACAGCCACCAGACACAGGGACAGCTCACCTTCTCCTCTCAAAGTGTCCCAGGCTGCCAAAAGGATCCATCCCAGGGAACAGCAGGATCTCAGAAGTAGCTCCAAGAGAGAGCACACCCTCCTCAGCAACCCAAACCGAGTAAGAGCCCTCTATGTCCTTTTATAGGGCCCAGAGAGGCAAATACTCCCCCAGCTRTGCTGGCCCTGGCGAGTGACTCACTGATGGTTCACAGCCCTGTGACCAATCCTGGCCTGAGCCCCCATCCCATGCCCAGAGCCAGGCACTGCCAGTGACCTCATTCAGCACCCCAAAAATGAGTCCTGGGAGCTCCCAGGAAGCCTCCACTGCTTGTTCCCCTCAGGCTGCTCTGTCTGGGCTCTYCCTCCTCACCAAAACAGCGTTCAGCCCTTTCCCAGGAGCCCATCCCTCTTGGGGAGGCTGTTCAGGACCCTCTCAGTGACCCTTTCCTGGAAGTTGGGGTTGAATTCTACACTTCCAAGATTTCATGATTTCCGGTCCTTTTCCAGATCCATTTTTGGGGCCAAATGCTGAAAGTGCGGTTTCACCAGCAGCTTCCTGCCCAGGGCTTCCCCCACGAGAGCACGGTCCCGCTTCCCAACCCACACCACAGGCAAGTGGCACCTGCTCCCATTTACCAGCCCCAAAACCCCAATTCCAGCCCCAAGGAGATGCAGCCCCACATCTGGAGGCCACCAACACCTCAAGGAGCCTTTCATGGTCACGCTGGACCCAGCCTGGCAAACAGGCTCTGGGTCTCCTCCTCCTGTAAATGTTTTCCTACAGGTTTTGTGGGATGGTGTGAGGCTCAGAGGGGTCTGATCCTCCATCCTCAGCTGCACCAGGGTGTAAATGGTGACTCCAGTCCCTCAGTGGGGGCTGAGAAGTTGGGTTACGCACAAAATCCACTGCTCAGGRGTCACTGGTGTGGCCTCTGCTCCGGGGCAAAGTGCTGACACTGAGATCCCGTTCAGGGGCCCTGACGTGGCATTTTCTAGCCCAGGATGTGGCTCCCTCCCTGCGCAGGGCCTCAGTGGGGCTTCCGCTTCCTCCAGAGACATCCGGATCCCCATGGGAAAGGTGCATTCCCTCCCCAGGGACACAGGCAGCCCCAGCGAGGCACTGCTGACCCACRTGCAGCAGATTTATCCATTGCAGCATCCCAGGAATGAGCCTAAATCCAGGCCACGCTGCATCCCCCACCCCTGGCGCAGTGCTGTGTTGTGGGGCAGGATCCATCCCTCTCCCTGTTCCGGGAGCAAAGCCCTGGATCTGGAATGAGCAGAGCCCTCCAGCAGCTCAGAGCCCCTTGGGAAGCAAAGCCAGGCTTGAGGCACTCTCCCTCTCCTCTCCCTCTCCCTCTCCTCTCCCTCTCCCTCTCCCTCTCTGCCTGGAGAGGAGTTGGGGAGCCCGCAGTGCTTTCCATGCCCAAGCTCCCCAGGCCACCGCGGAAGGGGAAGAGGCTCCCCCTCTCTCCTCTTCCTCCCCGCCGCGTCGGGGTTTTGCAGCCAGGTAAACACAGGATGTTGATGAAACGGGGCTGGGCAGGTTGGGCGAGTCGGGAACCAGCCGGGAAAGGTTTCAGCCCGGGAATGGGCAATGCCGGAGCCCTTCCTGGCACCTTCCCCCGCCTGTCCCCAGGCTCAGGGAGCTCCCCTGCGTGGGGAGGGGCTGGCGGTGGTACCCAGGGCAGGGTGGGCTCCTCCTCTGCTCCGTGCCCTCGGSTGATCCGTGGGATCCCCCGGGATCTCCGTGCAGGCTGAGCTGAGCTCAGCACCCAGAGTTCAGACCAACAGCAGCCCTGTGGCACCTCCGGGTCCCTCTGAACACTGGGGACGTGCAGAGCACAGGGATGGGGGCACAGATCCGCCGGGATCCCGCCCTGCCATTGGCTCAGGGCTGGCACAGCCGGCTGGGATGGAACAGCCGGACCGAGGAATATTTGGCTCCCGACCCACAAAAGGCGCTACAGTCGGCTCTGGCATCAGCCCAGGCGCTCCCGGGGTGCAGGTGCTGCTGTCACCCCCACCGTGACCACCACAACGGGGCCAGCAGCGAGCAGAGGGGACCCGTACCCTGCACAGGGCACGGCCGGGACAGCGGGAGGGATTTGGAGTTAGGGGAGAGGGGCAGGGAGGGCGTGTGATGCTGGAAGGGACAGGACAGAGGTGACAAAGGGAGTGCCAGCCTCATTAGAGCCTGAGCGGAGGGGCAGGTGGCGCTGTCCCCAGTGTCCCCATGTCCCCASTGTCCCTTGGGGCACTGCTGCCATCTGCTGGGCTGGATGCCACCCTGCTCCGGTCCTGAGTCCGGCCACCGCGCCACAGGCCTCTGTGACCCCTCCCGGGCACTGTGGGACCGCGTGTGGCTCCAGCCCGGACACCCCAAGGTGCCCCACAAGCCTCGCTGCTGCCCCAAAACTGTTCCCGATATCCTCCCGGCACAGCTGATTGTCACCCCAATAAACCTGGACTGCAGGTTTCTGCCACGCCAACCCCTTCCAGTGCCCAGAGACCCCCTCGCCCTATTGTTCCCCTCCAGGGATGGCCTGGGATGGCCTTTGCATCACCCAGTTTGGGCTGATGGACACAGGGACACGATCAGACCCTTGGGTACAGCAGAGGCTTTGCTGGACWGCTTTTCTCTGGGAATATCCAGCTCCATCCCCGCCAAGGCTGCTGAGGGGCAGAGGAACTGATCCCAAGATGATTTCCTGCTGCATTCCCGTCCCCTGGGTCTCTCCAGGACGTGGGGATTTGCTGAGTCCCACCCTCCATGTGACAGGCGAGCACAGACTGAGCCTCTTCCCACGGCCTCCGTGACCCTCCCAGCTCTCCCAGCACCTCTGTGTCCCCTGGGATGGCACATCCCGGGGTAACCATCGGGGACTGTGACCTCAGTGGGTGTGGGGACACCCAAGGACACCCTACACGTCCCTCTCCACTCCTCACAGGCACTGAGAGCCTGGAAGTGGCCTCAGTGGGGTGTTCCATGGCATTTGCTTTTTGGATGCAGTCAGAAGAGGGATTAAGGTTTGGGAGAGGTGAATCACCCAGCCCATGTCCCACAGTGGCCCTACAAGCACCGTGGCTCATCCCACACCGGGCAGATGGCAGCAGCATCCCGCTCCTCGCTGGAAAATGCCCAAATCCACGGGCAGGGACTGAGCTGCAGCTGTCCCTGGTTTAATTCCTCGCAGCCAAGCGAGGCAATGTCTGGCGGATTTTCCATGCGCTCCATGCCCCAGCCCACACACAGGAAGGCTGAGCAGCCCCGGAGCCCTTCCCGCTGGGAGCGAGACCCAGTGCCTGCCGCCCACRCGAGCTGCAGGGAGTTTTAGCGCTGGGTTTGAGTCTAAAAGGGATTTTTATTCCCAAAACCTGTAAAAGAAAACTGGAAAAAAATCAACCCTCCCAAAGGGCCGCAGCGCAAGAAGCCAACACCAATTGTGTGTGCTGTGAACTCGCTGGGGTGTTCATCCTGAATTCCAGAGAAACCAGGTGTGTGCATCCACCCACCTCCGCACRCCTCCGCCGTTCCCACCCGCTACCAGCTCCTTGCTTCTCAAACAATTCCCACCAAGCGTCCTTTTGGCAGCTCAGCCCTTCCAAGGCACCGGAGCCTCTCCAGCAGCGCTCCCCGTGCTCTCCGGACACCCTTCCCAACGTCCCCAACCCGTGTCCAGCCCATCTCCATCCCGTTCCCATCCCAATCCCAATTCCCATCCCAATTCCGCCCACCACTCACCGCGCGGGAGATGCCCAATCCTGCCGCCATCCTTTAGCCCCTGGCCCCGGCTGGGCTGGCACGGCTTCCCCCGCCTCCCCCGCACATCTGGGCAGCTGTGCCCGCGGCAGGGCCCGTGTGCTGCTCCGGCAGCGCTGACATCAGCGCGGTTTCCTGCCCGCCGGCGCCGCCGCACCGAGCGCTCAGCCCCGACCCCACAGCCCCGCGGGGTGCGAGCCCCAGGCGGCCCCGGGACCCCTCCGATCGCCCTGCGACCCCTCTGATCGTCCCGGGATCCCTCCGATCGCCCCGGGACCCCTCCGAGCACCCTACCACAGCCATGGAGTCGTTGGCCCTGTACAATTTCCAGGCGACAGAGAAGGACGAGCTGCCCTTCCGGAAAGGGGACACCCTGAAGGTACAGGGGGCAGGGGTCACTTTGGGGRACAGAGTGGGCACTTGGTGGCACCAGAGCTTTCATGGTCCCTGATTTTATTGCTTCTGGGGCTTTCTGTGGGATAGAAGGAGCCAACCTCGAGGATTTTGGAGGGCGGGGCAGCATTTCCCGATTGTCTGTGCCACCAGGCACATCTCCAGGGGACAGCCCCAGCTGGGACATGGCATGTGGCCTCCCTGGCCATCAGTGCCACCAGCTGTGCTCTGTGGCAGCCCCCCAGGGGCTGGGACACATTTTCCCTGTCCGAGGGGCACTGGGGGTCACAGGGACCCTGTACCCCAGCACCCAGTGGCATTGGGATGGGCTTTCAGATGCCACCTGGGAATCCCAAAATGCTTCAAGGAGGCTCAGAACATCCCTGAGAGGCTCCAGCACTGCGATGGGAGTGAGGGCACCTATCCCCTGCCCACCTTCTCACCCCTTTCCAGCTCCTCCCAGACCCCTGACACCCTGCAGCCCTGCAGGGAGGGCGAGGGCACAGCCTTGCCGTAGCCCAGAACCCCAAACCCRCTGTGCTGTCCCTGCCTCCTGGCCTGTTTTCCCGGTGTCCTGACCCGGKGTTTCAGATCCTGTTTTCACAGCTGTGCCGGCCCCGGGCCCCTGCGTGGGAGGCTGGAAAATGTTGTCACACGGAAGCGGGTGTCAGCACCCACTGCCACCGTCCTGGGGACACAGGGCCCTGGCTGCTGTCCAGGGATAGATTTCACCCTTTTCCCTGGGCAAGGGTTTGGGACACACCAGGCACCTTCCAGCTCTGTGCAGGGGACCCCAAACCCCCCAGATGGTGTCACCGTGGTCACAGCCCCCTTTTCCCCAGGGGTTGGTGGGAGTTGTGGGGTCTGGGGCAGCAATGGGGTCCCACTCAGCCCCCTCCAGGGAATGACAGCCAGGCTGACGCTTCCCTGCTCCTCTCTCACCTCAGATCCTCAACATGGAAGATGACCAGAAYTGGTACAAGGCTGAGCTGTTCGGCCGCGAGGGCTTTGTCCCCAAAAACTACATCAAGGTCAAGCCACACCCGTGAGTACCAWCCCACCAGACAGGCAGCAATCCCAACGGTGCATCCCAGTTCCCAAAGGTCTGCCACCAGCCAGGRTGGTCCCACACATGGGGAAACTGAGTCACAGAGATGGGGTCTGCCTGCTGGGTCAGCCTGCCAGTGCCACCACAGCCTGAGGGGACAGGAGGCAGCAGAACACCCACGTACCCCCAAAAATACAACCCTCACACTGAGCTGCCACTGAATGAATGATAATTGGGGAACAACAAAGCGTTATGGGATTATGGCTGCATTAAACACAATCCTATTAGTGTGTTATTAAAGCCCAGCCTAATCCATCCCTGACTGAACCTGTGTTTTATGTATCATTAGCCCCCGGTAAATCACATTTCAATGCCGGAGCAAAAGCGTGGGTTCAGAGCTGCCCGGGGCACATCCCACTGCTCGTCCAGCTTGGGATAATAACCCGGGATGGGCGAGACGCAGCCTCCTCCACACAGCCCCTGGAGGGCTGGCACTGGGAGATGCTCTGCGCTAAACCCCGTGGCTGATCATTCACCAGGGCAGCAGGGGATCTGCATGGCCTGGGGATCCGAAATACCCAAAACAGCCTCGGCAGGGACGGGACACGGGGATTTTGTTCCTGCAGCTCCTTTCGGCAGCTGCCGGCAATGCGGACAGGAACGGTTTATCCTGGCACCGAGGGTTTTCTGCCCTCCGCCTGGAAGGGYTGTTCCCACGAGGGGCAAAGGGACGCGGAGGAGGGGACAGGCAGCAAAGAGGAGGACCAGACACGTGGTGGGACAGGCCAGGTGACAGGATGCGGTGGCGGCTGTCGGTGACGCTGCGCTCGCCCTGTGYCCCCCCGAAAATGCCGTGATGAACCGGGAGAGGGAGGGAAGGGAGGAGCTGCCGGGGGAGGGTCCCAGCCCTGTGCGGAGCCCGATGGACACCCCGCTCCCGCCGGCACCGGGAATGTCCGTGCCTCCACCCCGCAGGGCGCGTCCCCGGGTGTTGAGGGGTGCCCGCGGGGCTCAGCCCGGTCCCCTCGCAGGTGGTACGCGGGCAGGATCTCCCGGCACCTGGCAGAGGAGCGGCTCCTCCAGCGCAATCACCTGGGAGCCTTCCTGATCCGCGACAGCGAGAGCGCCCCGGGCGAGTTCTCTCTCTCCGTCAGGTCAGTGGCTTTGGGACTCGCGGCGGGACGGGAAGGGGTCCCTGCAGCCCCCGCTTTGGGGACTGAGGCATCGTGCTGGGGGAGGGGTGAGCGCTCTGCCCTGTCCTGGCCACCGCTGGGGCTGCGGAGCCGTGTCCCCAACTCATCCAAGCGCTGCTCGCACGGGACCTTCCCCTCCCTCCTCTGCTCCGCAGCTCCGCCTCCATCCCCGCCGCTTCCCGCTCCCTCGGCGCCCGCGCCGCCTCGCTCGGGATCCCTCAGGAACACCCCTAAACACGGCCAAGGGGGTGATGAAGGGGCTGGGCAAGCACCGCCGGGGACACGGCCCGGAGCATCCCCACGGCTTCGGCAGCCAGGGCTGCACAACGGGCACASCCTGGCCCCGGGCACCTCACCCCTYCCCTGCCCCGGCCGGGGGAGCAGGAGGCGGCCCCAGGCCAGSCAGGCACTTTCTCACACTTTTAATCCCTGGTTAAACGTTTCGGGAGGTTCTTGCCCGTAATGAAAGGGAGCCGCGCTCTKGCAGTGCGTCACCGGCAGCGCGGGCGGGTCCTGCCCCTGCCCGGGGCCCTGCAGCGCGGGCACCCCAACCTGYCACCCCAGGCACATCCTGTGGGGTGGCAGTGCGGGAAATCCTGCAGCGTGGGGGTCTCCAGGAGCGCTGGAGAGCCGGGAGCACAATCCCAGCCTTTGCAGCCTCCTCCTGGCATGTGCTGAGACCTGCAGCCGTCCCCACACTGTCCTCAGATGTGGCCCTGGACAAAGCCACCTGCCCTACACGTGGCTGGCACGCTGCCATCCCCGAGCCCAGGSCATCCCGCTGTGCCAGGGGTGGACATTGAGCTCTGGCTGCCTGTGGGATGAGCTGTAGCCCCTCTCAGCCGCGGGTCTGTGTTGCAGAGCCAGGGATGACCCCAGTGCCACCATCACCCCCACCATGGCAGGAAGGGTGCAGTGGGACCCGTGGGCTCATCCCAACCTTGCCAGCATTCCCCGGCTTTACCCACCTCAGGGGATGCTGCCAGTGCCCCAAGGCTGGGGTAACATCCGTACTCCTTCCACAGCTACGGGAAGCACGTCCAGCACTTCAAGGTGCTCAGGGAGAGGAACGGCAAATATTTCCTCTGGGAGGAAAAGTTCAACTCCCTCAACGAGCTGGTGGATTTCTACAGGATGAGCACCATCGCMAAAGAGCAGCAGATTTTCCTACGGGACGAGGAGCAGACCCAGGAGGTACCGCCGGGGATGGGGTTATGGGGTGATGGCAGGGCACTCAAGGAACTTCCCTGCACCCCACGGTGCTCCCCTGCACCCCAGAATCTTCCCTGCACCCCAC
>NW_026623736.1:415070-427536 GCF_030028575.1 Malurus melanocephalus | reverse complement strand
CTCTGTCTCTCTTCAAAGCAGGCACACCAAGCCTGGTCCCCATCCCATAGTGTCCCTGTCACCCTGGGGGTGCTCCCCGGTGCCAGGGGGTTGGCAGGTGGGGACCCCTCTCYTCCTGCCACCCCCTGTCCTCACCTTCCCTCCAGGTGAAGAGACCCCGATTCGTGCAAGCCCAGTTTGATTTCTCAGCCCAYGAACGTTCCCAGCTGCCTTTCCTCCGTGGGGACATCATCGAGGTCCTGGACTGCCCTGACCCCAACTGGTGGCAGGGSAAGATCTACGGCCGTGTCGGGTTCTTCCCCCGGAACTACGTCCACCCCATCCACAAGTGACCTTGACCACACCTCAGTGACCGGGCAGGACCCGGCCCCGCTGTCCCCRCTCACCAGAGCTGCCCACACACGGACTGAGTGTCCCTTTGTCCCCAGGATGGTGTCCACCCCAGTGCCACGTGGCTGTGCTGGAGGTGGAGGCCAGGCTGGTGGGGTTCCYCATCCAGGGGGATGGATCCAGCACCCTGGAATATCAGCTGGGGCTCCCCTGTTCCCCCGATCCCGAGAGCTCTGTGACCCCCAGCCCTGGGCTGGCAGTGGTGCTCCCCAGGGAGGGAGCGTGGAGTGTTCAGCCACGGCCATAAAACTTCTTCAGAGCCACAATCTAGTGGGATGACAGCAACAGAGGGGTTGAGCCCAAAACCCCAAACCTTGGCTCCTCTCCAGATCCCATAAGCAAAGCCCCAACTCCAGGGAGGGCTGATGGCAGCCAGGACACAGCCAGGATCCATCCACGGAGGAATTCCAGGACTCAGGATACCAGGAAAGGCTGATCCAGGGGGACTCAGTCCTGTGGGTGCTGTTAATAGCTGCAAATTTKGGGGCTTTTTTATATTATTTTTTATTTAGGGCCAGTAAAACGTGTTTGGGTATCACCCTCGAGTGCAGCTTCTCCTTTTCCAGCGCTGCCCAGGTGTTTCTGTCCCTCCATTCATGCAGCTGCTGCTTTGCTGTGGTTTTGCTCCTCTGCAGCCGCCATTTCTCCACCCCAAAGCCTGTTCCAAACCCCTCCCAGGGATTGCTGCCCCTAAAAGTGTCCCACGTATCTCACACTCTCTGGGATGCACTCAGGGTCTGCAGTGCTGAGAACACCCAACTCGCTGCACCAGTGCATCTCAACATCACATCCCAAATAAAGAAAAATCACCACCCAAATCCTCATTYTTCCCCTCTCCAAGCACCTTTYMCCTACCTCAGGKGCTGGCAGGGTGCTAGGCAAAATARGCATAACAGAAAATATTGACACACATCAGGATAATGGCGTTGATGCCACAGACTCGGGCCCAGAACGGGGGTTCCGTGGTGTCCTTGAGGGTCACAGTCGGGGGTCCCACGGCCTTGGGTGGCTGCTGGGTGTCCAGGCTGGCTGAACAGGAACCTGGCACAGAAATAGGGTGAGTGTGGGGGACAGAGGGCCCTGGGGACCAGCCACGTCCTGGCAGGTGGCACAGTCCTGGGGAAACTGAGGCACAGGGTGATTGTGCCACCCTGCTGCCCATTACAGGCATTGCCTGTCACCCCCAAGGTCACACTCACCATCAGAGGGTCCCTGGGATGTGCCACACATGGAGAGCTGAGGATGCTCCTGTGAGAGGGTCCACCAGGTGAGATCCTTCAGCTGCAAACCGGAGATTTGCTGGGAAAACCCTGCCAGGGCTGACCCCATTGTGGGGAGGGACAGGGGGACACAGATACCCCCACTCACCTGGTGTGGGGACGGTGGTGGGGACAGCAGGCTGCCCCCCACCACGATGGCAGCTGTGACAGCGGCCAGCAGCACGGCAAAGTGCAGGTAGTGGAGGTCAGTGAGCAGCCACGGCCGCTGGTCAGGGACCCCGCAGAGGGGTGTGGGGTGGGCCAGCTCCAGCCCCATCCTGGCCAGYCCCAGGGCCAGCCCTGCCATCAGGCCCCAGAAGGCTCCCTGCAAAGCCAAGGCCCACGGGGGTGGCTGGAGGGCGATGGTCACCCCGCAGCGGGGACAAACCCCCGGGAGCTGCTCTGTCCAGCCAGCCCCAGGGAGTGTAGAACAGTCCCTGTGCGTCAGGGCATGGCCAAACCCTGCTCCCCCTCCATGGGGATGTCCCCTGCCAGCTCCRTGCCACACTTGGTGGCCATGCTGAGCAGCTCCCTTTTGTCACCAGCCACCCCCAGCTCCCTGAGGAACCCCAGCCAAGCTCAGCTCTCTCCCCAACCCCTCCAGTGTCACCCCTTCCCTTCCTCCCCCACCTGCTGATCCCCTCTGTGTCCTGCTAGTAGGGCACACAGGGGGTGTCAGTACCACCCCTGTCCCCAAACTRTCCCCAGGGCCACCTGGGCCGTGTACCTGCTCGTTAGCTCGGGGCCAGAAGACGGCCAGGATGAAGACAGCGGTGACAGGAGGAGCCAGGTAGCTGGTGACAGCCTGGATGTACACGTAGAGCTGGCCACCACTGGAGCTCTGCAGGATGGGGATCCACACCACGCTGAGAGCCACCAGCGCCACTGTGACAGCCCTGCGAGTGGCAGCAGGTGACATTCCTGTCCCACCCTGCTCCTGCAGCAGCTCTGTGGCTGCGGAGGATCCCCRAAATCAGGGGTCAGGTCCCWGAGCTGCTGGGGATGCAGGWGGGTCACTCGCTGCTGGGGGACATCTCCAGGACCACGGAGGGTGTTGATTATGCCCCTCCCTGCTGAACCTGGGTGGACAAGAACTTCCCAGGGCCCTGCCCAGCTCTGGGGGCTGCTGGATTGGACCTCTCAAAGGAAAACACCAGGAAATGGGCACTTCCACTGTGAAAAGCTGCCGGATGCAAAGTCTGGCTGCTCTGGCCAGATTTGGGTACTACCCTGGCCAGATTTGGGTGATGCTCTGGCCAGATTTGGGTGATGCTCTGGCCAGATTTGGGTGTTGCTCTGGCCAGATTTGGGTTCTGCTCTGGCCAGATTTGGGTTCTGCTCTGGCCAGATTTGGGTGCTGCTCTGGCCAGATTTGGGTGATGCTCTCAGGACCCCCATGTCCAGCCAAGGCACCCAGCTGAGAGTTGGGGACAAGGGCTGATCTGCCCCATGCTCAGCTCCCCCAACCAGGCTGTGACAGTCCCCAACATCACCCTGACCCCATCCTCACCCAAATCCCAGCCACACCCCGCAGCATCACCCTCCTCTGAAGCACGAGGGATTGGCCAGACCCCAGATTTTAGGCCCAGCCTGAGCAGGCAGCCTGCACAGGACCCATCCCAAAGCTGCTGTATTTATAACTCAGCCTGGCTTGATTACAGCTCCAAAGATTTTCCTCCATCTCCATCTGCTCTTCTCAAAAGGCAGAAATAAGAAAAAATAAAAGAAAAATAAAGCCATGAAAGCAGCTCTGACTGGAACTGCCACTGATGCYTGGTGCTGCAGGGAGGGGAACCAGCCTGAGCATTAAATGCACACCTTGATCTACAGGGGAGGAGGAATCCCTCTGTTTGGAATATCTGTGAGCCACAGARGACAGAATCAAAGAATGATGGAAGGTTTGGGTGGGAAGGGACYTTAAAGCCCATCTCATTCCAYCCCCTGCCATGGTCAGGGATACCTTCCASGACTAGTCCAGGCTGCTGAAAGCCCCTCCAACCTGGTCTTGAGGCCAAATGACTGTGGAAAAGCAGGAGTGTCAGGGTGAGGAGGGAGCTGGGCGTGCTGGGTGTCCTGCTGATCCGGGCAGGGAATGGAGAGCTTCACTGGCACATTCCAGGCTGGGGGAATTTGGGAAGGATCCGGTATTTCCATCACCACAGCACCACCTTGGCACAGAGCAGCGTCTGGCACCAGCAGGAATTTCCAGCCAGGCACCACGGCCACAGCCAGAGYTCAAACCCCCAGCTCTGGGAGCTGGGAGCTCTTCCCCATCCCACAATCAAAGCCCTTTCCTCAGGGCTGCARTGAGGTGATCTTTAAGGATCCTTCCAACCCAACCCATGATCCCAGGATGTGGCATTCCCACCCTGCTGGGTCTGGGGACTGTTGGGACCTCCTGTCAACTACTCAGCACCCAACCCGCCTTTCTCCGTGCTGGCAGGAAAACCCTAAACCTGCAGCTTAAACAGCTTTTTCCCCCTCTCCCAAACACATTTCCTTGTCTCTGTCCCTGCGATCCGCAGCGTCCTGCTCGCACGAATCACCCGACACTGAGGAGTTCCCCGGGCTCCGCCGCAGCAGCAGCAGYGACTCCCGCCCCGGGCGGGCAAAGCCCTTCGCAAACATTCATTACCCATCCTCGGGAAAGCTGTCCTGCCTTGTCACACCCTTGTCACCGGCAGCGAAGCCCAGTGCCAGGGAGGGGCTAAAGAAAGCCTTGAGACGAGCGCTCCGCKTCCCGAGGGGGAGCATGCGGGACCACCGCTCGCAGGGATCGCTGCCCATCCCCTTCCCACCTTCCGGAGATGGAGAGCGCCGAGAAACAGCCGCTGGTCCCGCCAGCTCTCCGCACAGCGCAGCCAAGGGCTGACCCAGATTCGCTCCTTGTTTGCCTGCCCTCGGCGCGTTCGCTGCGGGCCCGGCGGCATTCCCGGGCCATTCCCCAGCGCTGAGTGCGCCGCCCCGAGCGCGGCACCGCGGGCGGGTTCCGGGGCTCCCCGCCGGCACCGGGAGCAGCCGGGCATGTACCGGCAGCGCTGCCCTCCGCCTCCCGCCCGAGCTCCGTGAGCTCCGCGTGTGACCAAAGCCGGGAGCGGGCAGGAGGTGAAGGGGAGAGGCTGCACCGAGCGCCCCGTCTGCATTTGCAGCGCTTTCATCCCCAAAATAATCCGAGGGTTTGTTTTCCTTGCATAAACCAGGCGCTTTGCAGGCTGGACCGGCCCCACCAGTCTCCCCGAACGCCCCGGTATCCCCAAAAGCGCCGGTCAGTACCTGCCCACCAGGAGCAGCTCCCGGTCCCCGGCCCGTGGCCGCAGCTTCCTCCAGATGTCCATGGTGAAGAGGGTGCTGCTGCTGTTGAAGATGGAGGTCAGGGATGACACGAGAGCTGCCATCATCACCGCGATCATCAGACCCCGCAGCCCTGCGGAGGAGAGGGAGAGGCTGGGATGGGATGGGATGGGATGGGATGGGATGGGATGGGATGGGATGGGATGGGATGGGATGGGATGGGATGGGATGGGATGGGATGGGATGGGATGGGATGGGATGGGATGGGATGGGATGGGATGGGATGGGATGGGATGGGATGGGATAGAACCTAACCCTCTGCAGCCACCCTATGGGATCCCCCCTGGGGCAAGGATGAGGTTTGGGAGCACTCAGCTGCACTCTGGGATATCAAGACCTCACATCCCCTGACCTCCCTTCTGGAGTGACCCTTGGAGGGACTGCACGGGTTGTGCCAGGCACTGACCCTCCCAGACCATCCATGGGGTCCCTCCTCCCAAGATCAAAGCCCTGGCAGCAGCCCCGGGGTGCCAAAGCCCTGAGGAGATGGAGTCAGCCCCTCCCACACCCACGTACCGCTGGGCATCAGCTCGACCACCAGCTTGGGGTAGGCGATGTTGGAGCAGCCCACGGCGGCCCCGCACACACGAGTGCACTCCTCAGGGTCCACGCAGGCCACGGTGTCTGGGGACAGAGGCAGGTGACACCTTGAGACCCCTCACAGGCTGGGGCCAGCCCTGCCCCTTTCACTCCCCTCATGCTGCCCCACTGGGCAGTTATTGACCCTTCGTGTGGCCACGATGCCCAGGCCTTGGCAGGACAGCAGGARGAGCAGCAGGGAGCACATCCCATATGGAAATCCACCCCTGCCTCCCCCACCGTCAGCTCCAGCACAGCAGAGCCCATCCCACCCTTCACCCCCGGCTGCCCGCACCCAGCCCAGCCCTGGTTGGATCCAGCCCCACATAAACCCAGGAACAGCTGCCCCGGGGGCATCTCCAGAGCCCCACCAGGACTGGGGCTCTGCCCAGAGGCAGCAGAGCTCCAGGGCAGGCACTGCCCATCCCTGCACACGGGGCCAGCAGGGTTCCTGCGCTGTTGTGGTGATTTCCTGGGCATGGGCAGCACCAGCAGCTCCCGGGATCAGCGTGGCAGCGCGCCAGGACCATCAACAACCAATTATTCCTATGTCTCAACGAGCACTGAACCCTTCTTTCTTTCTTTTAATTGTCACGCTCATAAAATATTGAAATGGATGGAAATTAATGTCAGGTATAAATATGGATGGGCTGCCTGGCTCTCYGGGCTGCACCTGCCCAGCCAGGAGCACGGGGACGAGCACGGGTGATCCCTGCACGGGACAGGGAGCGTTCCTGCTTCTCCTGCCTGGTGACCTCTGCCAAAGCAGGGTGCAACCCTCAACCTCTCTGTCTCAAACACTGGTGGTGACACCTTGGGACAGTCCATAAAGGAGCATGAGGTGCAATGGGAGCAGGACTGGGCTGTGGGCAGACCACGGGCCRTGCTCAGCACATCCCAAAGATGCCAAAAAGCCCAAGTGGAGCCGCCTTTCCCCAAGGTCAGAGTCAGCACCAGGGCCCGGGTGACTCCATCCTGCAGCAGCTGTGAGCAAAGCTGCCATCAGTGCTCTGTGCCTCAGTTTCCCCTCTCTAAAACACCACGTTGTGCAYGGCTCCATGCAAATGGTTGTTGGCTGGAGGGTGGAAGGCGCTCCAGAGGGAAKGCAGTGTCTGGATGTTGTATTCCAGATGAAATGTCTGCCCCAGGCCTCAGCTCCACTTGGTGAAACCCCTTGGTGGCACCTCACAGTAGGAAGCAGGAGCCCAGAGCCCACTTCATACCCCACTGCCTCACTTTTAGGCCTTCTGCTAAAAATGGAAAATTAATTAGGACCTTGTAATTAATGCTTCCATCTGCAGGACAGGAGCCGTGTCTGCACTGGGAGCTTCCTGTCCGGCTGGATCCACCCGGGGACACCTGGAACCGTCAGGACCAACCTGCTCAGCCACAGCCACCTCTGCAAACAGGGGCTGCACCCAATTCCAGGGCCAAAATCACCACGTGGGGAGAGGGAGCCCCTGGGATCTGGAGGTGGGGGACCCAGGTGTCACCATCCCTCGTGAGGATCAGGTGTGAGGTCCACATGGTCCCGCTGTGGGGCTCTGCCACCCTGAGCCGCCCCAGCAGAACCAGCACAGAGCAGGCCATGGCTGGGATGCAGCATTTGCCCCACATGCAATAAATCATTAGTGCACACACCCGTGAAAGAGCCCGTAAATCTCCTGGCACAATAAAAACACCTGGAGYGAGCGGCAACCACAACACGCTCCTRCCAYGCCACACACCCACTGCGTGCTCCCATCTGGGCCATCTCCCATCGTACCCAAAGAGTCCTGGGTGCTGGCTCAGCGCTCACCTCTGTCCCATTTGTTGTCCCCATTGCTCCCAGCAGGGCTGGGATTTCACCTGAAACACCCAGGTTTGGTTCCAGCTCCCTCAGTCCCTGCTGCGCCAGGTCACAGTGTGGGGATGTCACCCCCACCTCTGGGAAACCCCTGCAGGGTCAGCACAGTCACCAGCTCCACCTCAAACACCTCCTGAGCTGATACTCTTTGGGAGATAAATGCTTCAATCCTCCCCATGTTGTAGATTTGACTCTTGGGGATGTGGTTTAGTGCCGGACTCAGTGACCTTTTCCAASCTCAATGATTCTGTGGTCCCAACACAGAACTGTCCCATTCCTGTGTCTCCCAGCCCTGCTGCCACCTCCTGCATGGGCCAGGCCAGGGCTGGGCACAGCCCCAYGCACGATTTGTCACTGTGGGACCAGCAGGGCCACTGTGGCTGCAGAGAGGAGCGCTTTGATGGCCGAGCACCCGGACAGACGGGCGGCTTTGCCTCGGGAGCCTGACTCAGGCAGGGCCCTCATTTATCCGCCTGCAAATCCAGATGAGCCACACCAACGCCAGGGACAGAGACACAGCCCATGGCACTTTCCTTTTTTGCATTGGCGCAAGAATCTGACCCCAATTCCTGAAATTCGTCCTCAGATGAGCTTCCAAGAGAAAAGCTCAAGAGAGCTTTTCTGGCTTGTGAGCACCAACTGGTGAATCCAGAGTGGGGGTTTTTTATGTCCTCTCTCAGTTATTAATGAGATTTATCATAGCAAGGTCTGGTGATGTGACCATGATAGTGCTGCAGACCTTATAGACAAGGGGACAGSACAGGACAGGACAGAATAGAATAAATGGTTTCATTTGGAACAGCCCCACAACAATCATCTGGCCCCACTGCCTGACCAACTGAGGACTGACAAAAAAATTAAGGGCATTGTGCAAATGCCTCTTRAACACTGATTGGTTTGAGGCATTGACCACCTCTCTAAGAAGCCTGTTCAAGGAGATGTTTCCATAAAGAAAAGCCTAARCCTGCCTCGGTGCAGCTTTGAACAGTTCTGGCAGATCTCACCAGGAGCTGCCCACCAGGACCCACCTGGGCTCCGAGCTCAGCACCAGCACAGAAGGGGTTAACCACAGGACAGGTCTGTTTTCCGGGAAAATATTGACTTACCAGCCAGCACACCGGGAGAGAGGGGAATCTCAGAGGACAGAAACTGTTTCTTTAAAGACAAACACCCAAAGCCCTCCGGAGCCGCCCGGGACCCTCCAGCACCCGCAGGCTCCGGGGGGCTCCGGGGGGCTCCAGGATCGGGTCCGCAGGTGCGAGGGCACATCAGCCGAAAGAGTTAAGCTTCCCTGGGCTGGGCAGGGAACGTGTGAAGGCAGCATGTGACTGCAGGTGGGGCAGGGCGGAGGGATGAATCACTCTTTTCCTTTTCCTCTTTTCACTTCTTGCTGTTACCTGTCCGGCCCCGGCAGTGCGCGCTGGCAGGAGCCCCGAGCCGCTCGGCGATGCGCAGGAGGCTGAGGGACAGCGACCGCCGCCGAGCAAACCCCCGGCTGACCGGGAACGAGAACCCGGCACGGCCCCTGGGCCGAGAAACCCTGCTCYTSGCTGCCCTTCATTAAGCCGCTTTTCTCTTTGTTTCTTTCCCACTTTTTATTTCGTCCCGTGCTCGCGTTGTCTCGGGAGAGCGGAGGATGAGCAGAGAGCGGACGCGGGGGTGAAGGACCTTCCTGGCGGTGTGGGCACACCTGGGGCTCTCTGCTGGGGGAAGCTCCGCGTTTTCCTCGCCTGGAGCCGGGAGCAAGGCGCAAACCAAACCCTCCTYCCCGGCAGGAAGAGCCCCGGCGCGGCGGGAGCCGCTGGAAAAAGGGAGCGGTGCCTTTCCCGAGCTGCATGTTGAGCCGGGGAGGGCGAAGCTAACCGTGTATTTGGAGACTGGAGAATAATTAATTCCGCGTTTATTGCCGACATCCGGCGCTCGCTGGGGGCACAGAGYTCCCCGGGGAGAGGGGATCGGAGAGCGGGGTCACCATGGCTTTCTCYCAGGTGCAGTGCCTGGACGACAGCCACGTCAACTGGAGGTCCAGCGAGTCCAAGCCCGAGTTCTTCTACAGCGAGGAGCAACGCCTGGCCCTGGAGGCGCTGGCTTCCCGCGGCCCAGACGCCTTCTATGAAGTCCTGAAAAGGGAGAACATCAGGGACTTCCTGTCGGAGCTGGAGCTGAAGAAGATCCTGGACACGCTGGAGGCGTACGACCCCGGCTCCGAGTACATCCCGCGGCACGGCAGCAGCGGCGGGGACAGCGAGGGCGACCGCAACAGCCAAGGGGACGAGCAGGACGTGGCCCCCTCCCTGGAGTACTGGCCCCARAGGTCCGATCGCTCCATCCCGCAGCTGGACCTGGGCTGGCCCGAGACCATCGCCTACCGCGGGGTCACCCGCGCCACCGTGTACATGCAGCCCCCGATCGAGGGCCAGGCGCACATCAAGGAGGTGGTGAGGAAGATGATCTGCCAGGCTCAGAAGGTGAGGAGCTGCGCCGCGGGGACGGGGCAGGGCTGGCCTCGGGGCGTCCTGCTGAAAGTCCTGCTCAGGTGGGCAATCCCTGATCCGCGGGAGGCTCTGCCAAGGCAGAGGCAGCGGGGCCGAGCGTGCTGGTTTTCCTGTGTATTTCCCCAATATTTGGGGTCGGGTTTTGCTGAAGGTGCCTGGTTCAGCACTGCCCACATCCATTTGGCAAGATCATTCACCCAGGGTACCTGCAGGGCTCTGGGTAAAACTGCTGGGGAGAAAAATGGGTCGAGCTGTCCTGCAGCCATGAGCCCATGGTCCCAGCCACTCCACAGGTATTATTCTCGGTGTGACAGCATGTGACAGCATGCAGGAATGTAGGATCATGTCCTGGCCTCAGCCCTTGTGTCCACCATCCGTCCAGTTGATGACCCTGGGGATCAAAGTAGTCAAAGCCCCTGGTCTGGCACTGACACACATGAGGGTCAAGCTGCTGTGCTCATCCTGGCTTCCAGGGGTAAAGGATGAGCTGGTGAGCAGGACAAGGCTGGGCAGAGGCTGGCRGGATTTGGGTTGAGACTTGTCCTCCCTGTGGCGCCAAACCAAGCAGCAGGGAGTGGGGATGGATGAGCCATCGCCCATGGGCAGAAGCACTGGGAAGGGGCAGATGGTGGCACTGTGGAAGGTCAGCAGTGGTGAGCAGAGCTGGTGTTCCCCAGTGACCCAGTCCCCGCTGAGAAGGGCAGGAGGGGTTGGTATCTGCTGGTTTCTCGGTGCTTTGAAGCTCTTTGAGTTCTGTGCGTCCAAAACCATGAGAGCTCCAAGGAAGGAGCTTCCCAAGCCRGAGGATGTTCCAGCAGGAAAACAGRGAAACCCTGCCAGGGCAGCTGTGGAGCACAGGGGACAGGCTGGGATGTGTCAGGCCCACCTGGCTCCTCCAGAAAAAGCGCTRGGGTTTGCAGATCCTGGTGGGAGAGAGGGAAACCTCGACGTGTAGCCAGCAGAGCCTCCTCAGGAGCAGCTCAGGCAGGAAAATGAATCTCCCAACACATCCAAGGCAGCYGGCTCACAGGAATGKCTGATTGGGGTATCAGGGCCGTCCMACTGCGGTCAGGCACCATCTCTGGCTGCTGTCACCTCACAAAAGTCGGGGTGACTTGTCCTCACCCACATTTTCCACATCAAAGTGCTGTGCAGCGAGGACAAAGGGAAGGGAGAGCCGACATCTCATGGGCTGGAGGACGGGAGAATTATCCCACAACAAATAATGTCTCATCTTCGGGTCTTTCCGGCTGCCTCCGGCTCGCAGCTCCCGCCTGGCTTTGCCTACTCACCGCTTCCCAGCTGCCCCCACGCCAGCAGCTCCTCCTGAGTCATCCCACAGCCTGCTCCTGCTCTGAGAGCTGAGTCAGGCCCCAGCASATCCCCACCTCCCCTTGGAGCCTCTCCAGGACTTGTGGCTGATGCTGCTGTGCTCGTCAGCGGTGCCTCGATGCCCCCCGAGCAGGGCTGGGCTCTGTGTCCCGGTCCTGAYGGTGTCTGACTGTGGGGTGAGACATGGTGACACCATGGGTGACGTGCAGGAGCCTGCTTGGAGCTTGTGGCACCTCAGGGAGTGGAGAGATGGGTGASTGCTTCATCCTGCAGGGTCTGGGGATGGCAGGAGTTACAGGATCTGGAAATTGGGGTTCTTCCATGCGTCCCATCCCGTATTTGAGGACGGCAGTACCTGCGGCTGAGCCTGCTGTCACAGCAGAGGCCAGGTGACACCTTGTGGGTGCTCCTAAGGGTAGGGGACACTGGCATAGGCCACCCTGCTGATTTCTGCCAGGGCCCGAGGTGTTCACAGCAGCTCAGAGGTGAAAGGGTTTGGCTGAGGAAGCTGCGAGCAGACAAAGGGACTCTCCTGCTGCCACCATCAGATGTCACCTACACTGGCCATGTGCCCTGTCCTCCCTGGGGAGATCCCTGCAGAGCTGTCCCATCTCACCAGGCAGTGGAAGTGCTCTCCTTCCACGTGCTCAGGAGCCAAGCTCAGGACAGGTTCACCATTCCCCACCAGAGGATGACCCTTGCTCCCGCCGCTGTCCCAGGCGCTCGCTCTGAAACGCTCCCTGTGCCACCCCCAAACCCCGCCGTGTCACTCACTGTCCCGTGGGCAGAAGAGCAAAGTCCTCTGGCAATGACCCAGCAGGGTTCAGAGCCCCTGTGAGYGCTGCTGGTGCTGGAAGGTCACGGAGGCAGAGCGGGGTGAGGGAGCCGAGGGATGTGAGGCCGCGCTCAGGGTGCAGGAACCYGCAGGAATGAGACCAAACCCTGCCGAGCTCAGAGCCTCAAACCCAGAGAGGGACATGCAAACAATTCCCTCYTCCTTCTGGGAACGAATGGGAGAAAGGAGAAGCAGCATCCTGTGGTCACATCCCTGCTCTYCCTGAGAATCCCATCTTGGTGGCCRACAGMCAGAGTGGTCAGGGCTSTGGGCACCAGCAGCTCCAGCCTGGAAATCTTCACCATGGCATGGCCGGCTCTTCCTCACTGTGGATCCTCTCAGGCTGCAAAGTTCACAGGATGGACTTCAGGGACAATTT
>NW_026623736.1:408941-414720 GCF_030028575.1 Malurus melanocephalus | reverse complement strand
TTCACAATTCTATGACACAAAAATCTCCCTCCTCCTCTTCTCTCGGCTCTCTCTGTCCAGAAACCAGAGCATGAAAACATTGACCYTGGCCCAAAGCCACGGCAGAGAGCAGCGACTCTGACCTCCTCTCTGCACTTGAGGTTCCAGGTTGGGATTGCGGTGATATAATTACCCTGAGCAACTTCCAGCGAAGGTTGCAAGGCCCTATTAATTACTGTTTACAAAACCTGCTGCCGTTCMTGGATGAAAGGGGAGAGCAATTATTAATGGTGCTTGTCCCACCTCTCCTCCATCCCAACACGCTTCCTCTAATTGTGCCTTGGTGCCTGCCTAATTTATTAAATGCCCACRTGGTGTGCCCCAAAAGTCATTATCTGGTGATTCACAGTGAGACAATAAAAGAGCTGCAACTTCCTCTATAAAACATGATCCTGCAGTTTATGTGCTCATCAAAGCTGCTCCAAAAAATCCCAAAAGCTTTTGCGGAGTGTCCAGGAGGACACAGTTCTCACTGCTCCTCGGGGATTTGGGACCCAGCACGTCGGTATCCAGTGGATCCTGGCAAGGAAAGCTTCACTTGCGTGGGCTGTGGGAGCCTCCAGCTGCAGATTTGGGGCTGATTTCCTCTGCACCTTCCTGGAGAGCGGCAAAAGGATAGCAAAGCTTCCTGGGATCACGCAGCAGCTAAGGGGATTCAGAAAGGGCGATGTCAGAGGTGACAGGGACAGGGACAGGGCTCACTCCTCAGAGCTGGTGGCACAGTTTGCTCCAGACAATCCCACTGCCCACCCCAGGAGGCAAAGAGCACACAGGATTTCACCGCTCTGGAGCAGACAGACCTCCAATCTTTGCAGATTATCCCTGTGCCAGGGTTTGGCATCCCAGGGGTCAAGCCCAGCCACAGATTTCAGCTGGACAAGGACAGTCACCGCAGTGGGAACGCTGCCAGCGCCGCCCTCGCTCTCTCTCCCAGCCCACCTCRTGCCAGGGCAGTGTTGGCACATTGGTGTGACATCCCGGTGACAAACTGGGGCTGAGCCTGTCCTGCAGGCGGGACGCAGAGGGAGGGATGGGGTGAGCGGTGACAGGGTGCACTGGGCGAGCAGGAGGGATGGGACTGGTCCCATAGGTGACAGGGTGCACCAGGCAAGCAGGAGGGATGGGACTGGTCCCATAGGTGACAGGGTGCACCAGGCAAGCAGGAGGGATTGGGCTGGTCCCGTGGGTGACAGCTGGGCTCCCTCCCCCTGTCCAAACCCAAACTGGCCACCCTGGGCCACTGCCTGCAGTGCCYTGCCTGCTCATCCCCTCTGTGTGAGACAGGCTTGGAGTGGGGGTCAGTGCCCTGCCCACAGCCCTGCAAAACCGCTTCACACCTCCAGGGCCACAGCTGAGAGCCAAGGCCTTGGGAACGCTGGGACTGCAAAGCGAAAATGCTCCTTTCCCTCCAGAACAGAGGTCAGCGCTACTCTAATCCCCATTTTACAAATTCTCAACTTTTCCTGGGGAAAATGCAGCTCACGGGCAAAGCGACAGGAGCACGGAACACCAGTGTCAGAGCAAGAGGAGATCATCTGCCACCAAACCCTGTGCCACCAAACCCTGTGCCACCAAACCCTCTGCCACCAAACCCTCTGCCACCAAACCCTGCACCACCAAACCTTGCACCACCAAACCCACATTCCCAAGCCAGACATGCACCATCCCACCACAGGTGCCCCTTACCCAGGGCTCATGGAACACAGCTCAGCTCCTCCCCGATTTCTTGCTGCACACAGCAAATCCAAGACCAGAACTCTGACAGTAGCTCTGAACCATCCCAATTTTACCTCCATGCAAAGCCAGCAGCTGATTTCCTGCCTAAGTTTCCTCACCAGGGCAATGAGGATGAGCAGAACACTTGAGTGGAGGCACAAAGGTGTGAGGATTTAGCCTTTYCCTGGAAAGTCTGAGGTTCTTGGGGAGGATAAATGGGAGTTCTGTTAAAATCCATTAGCAGARTYATAAAGTCCCCCCAGGGCTGGGGATGCCAGGGTGGCATCGGGGACAGCAGGGCTGGGGTTCCCCACWCAGCCTCGCTCTTCCCCCCATTGCCTGCAGAAAAGGAAGGGAAGAGCCAGCAGCGTCATAACAATCCTCTGCTTAATTAAAGCTCTCCACGTCCTGTGGCACAAAACTAATTAAAAGGCAGCTCRGTGCTTTGAGAGCTTCGGACTGGACGTGTCTGAGTGTGCAAGCACCCAGAACTATCCCAATTCCTTCCTTCCCGAGGGAGGGAGGGAGGAGCATCCTGGGGTCTCGTGTCACCTCCCCATGCAGGTGTCCTCCCTGGCTCAGCTACGTGCAGTGGCCAGCAGAGCCCTCCTGGAAGGGCGAGTGGCCCAGAGAATCCATGTCCCCCCAGCCCAGGGCACATGCCAGGAACAGCCACAGGCACAGGAGTGCTGGCAGGTCTCCAACCATGGGACAATGACAAGCCAGCACCCTGATGACAAACCTCCTCCTCCTCCCTGGGATGAGGGAAGGCAGAAATCCCTGTGGAGCTGCCCGGGGATGCTGAGCTGTGCTGCAGGCAGCTGCCCCAGATCTCCTGAGCTGCCACTCACCACGGGCAATGCCATTTCCACAAAATCAAAATCCACGGGCACAGAGCGACCTTTGGTGCCCAGGCAGACATTCCAGTGGAATTCCCAACAGGGCCCAGCTCCATTTCCCTATCACCCATGGGACTCGCCCCGTCTGTGGCTGGGAGGGCAGCAAATGCCCTGGGTACAAAGGCAGCTCCAGCTCGTGGGTGTTGGTGACGCTGCCATGTGACAAACACAGCTGTCACTGCTCGGGGCGCTGGCACTGCCATCCCGGCTCTGCTCCTTCCACGCAGCCTGGGAGGAAGGAGGGACACTGAGCAGGAGGAGCAGCACCCTGGGCTGGGCAGTGGGACCAGGACAGATGGACACATCATTTAATGGCTGGGCTCAATGACCCTACAGAGCCTTTCAGCCTCAACCGTTCCGTGATTCCGCATCACAATTCTCCCATTCTGGTGCTCCCTGCGATGCCAACAGCACAGGGACACCAAACTTCTCAGCCAGAAACCAGACTCTGAAATTTGTGGAGCTTTTTAAAGGCAGAAACATGAGATTCTCCCTCAGTAAGCACCTTTTCAGGAGTGTATTGTGCTATGGGCCACCACTGACATTGTTAGTGCTGGAAAAAAACATTTGAGACCATCAAGTCCAACCAYTGACTCAGCACTGYCGGGGYCACCACTAAACCRTGTCCCCAAGTGCCACATCCACCTGTCTCTGGGAGAGCAAACCTTCTTCAGTGACCACAGAGGAATGGGACTGGGATCTCCTTCTGTGCACCCTCAGTTTGGCCAGAGCTGGGGACAATCCTGGGCTTCCCCAGCCCAAATCCCAACCTCCTCCAGGGACAGCTTTGGCTCTCACAAARCAAGCTCCAACTGTACCTTGGCTTGTCCCTGGCCATGCCACCCACACTCATCTCTCCTCYCCCCTCTGCAGGTCATCGCTGTGGTCATGGACATGTTCACCGATGTGGACATCTTCAAGGACCTGCTGGACGCCGGCTTCAAGAGGAAAGTGGGTGTCTACATCATCCTGGATGAGACCAACGTGAAGCACTTCCTTCAGATGTGTGAGCGAGCCCACATGCACGCTGGACACTTGAAGGTAGGGATGACCYGAGGCTCTGGAGCTGGGGAACCTCCTCCAACGCAGGGAGATAATCTGAATTATCAGCTCTGCTCCCTCCTGGCTTGGGGAACTGCAGTCCCCAGTGCTAGAAGGGTTCAGTCCATTTTATTCCTGTAGCCAAAGCTGCAGGCAATGCSCAAATTCAGAAGCAGCAGGAGGAGGGGAATGGATGAGAGACAGGGATGCAGATTTCCACCCAGCCAAGCTGGAGGCAGCGAGCCCAGGGCTCTGCTGGTACCCAGCCAGTGCTGGGATAGGAACAGAGGAGAGTTTGGGGGGTGCAGCCCCACAAAGGTGGGCACAGCAAAGTCCAGAGCAAACCCACGAGCTCAGCCCCTCCCAGGGAACCAGCTGGTGAGAGGGAAGGAGCAGCAGCTGCTGTACCAGGCTCAGATCCATGCTGGATCCGTGCCTTCACCAGCTCCCTGCCTGCTGCTGCCCCGGGGCCAGGACCGGCAGCACCCACCGCCGGCGGTTCTCGCGCTCTCGGGCTCTCCCGCAAGTCAGAGGCTGGAATTAAAAACTTGATTTTCCCCTTTTCCGGCGCCTCCGCCCCAGCACAGGGCCGGGAGCRGAGCAGGGAGGATCCCACRCTGCCTGCRGCCCCGGCTGCTGCCAAGGATGCCCTCCCTGCCCCTGTCCACACCAGGCAGGATGCACTGGAGGAACAGATCTACACCCACATGCCATGTTCTCAGGCCCTGGATGCACATGGAGTCACTCCTGTGCATGAATTCCATGTAAAACCTGGCAAGGAAAAGCACGAGGGGGGATGCCTGGCAGTGCAAGGTTGGTCAGACGGGGTTTGGAGCAATCTGGTCAGGTAGAAGTTGTCCCTGCCCATGGCAGGGGRTTGGGACGAGATTTAAGGTCCTTTCCAGCACAAGCCATTCTGGGATTCTAAGACTCCCCTTACACGTCCCTGTGCAAGCAGGGGGTGCAGAGAAATCCCTGTCACAGTGCTCAGGCAGAGGAAGGGGSAGAGGAGAGGACAGGGGGTTATCGCAGCCACAGGAGCAGCAGCCGGAGCGGGACAATCCCACTCTCCCTGCCGGGCACAGCGCTCCCATCGCCGGCACCGGATGGAAACACAGCGGAGCAGCCCCACAGCCYCACCGGGGGGAAGGGGGGTCTGCGAGCCCCTTGTCCTGGCCACGGTGGCTCSGTCTCGCCTGTTGCTTGGCAGAAAGGCGATGTTGCTGCTCCTGACGTCAGGCGGCMGTGAGCCCGCTGCCAAATGCCCGCCGGCGAGGCCCGTGCCCGGGCAAGCTCCCCAAATTTGCTTACGGAGTGGGCCAGCCCCTGGCTGAGCAGGAACACGCMGGAGCCGCGACACCCTCACACCTGGCTGGGGTGAACCGGGGGAGGAGGGGGTTTGGGGACCCCCGTTCGGGGACCCCCGGCCGGCCGAGCCCTGCACCCTCCCCGGTGTCCTGCCGGCCGGACGGGCTTAACTGCTGCTCCACACCATGAAAGCAAACACAGCCGAGCTTTTACCCGCGTCCAAACTCCCCGGAGAGTCTGGCATCCCGCAGGCTGCCGCCGCTCCAAGACCAGAAAAGCCAGCGCTGACGCGCTCCGGTGTTTTCCTGCATGAGCAGCCCGGTGGTGGCAGGACTGGAAAAGCAGGAGAACATCTGCAGAGCTCGGCAAATGTCTCGAAGTTGGGATTTGCCGCACATGGCAGCCAACTCGCTGGCACGGGGTGCAGGAGGAGGTGAGGAAAGTAGGGCAGAGTCTGGGAGYTGCTTCTTGGTAAGGCAGGAGATGTTAACAAACGTCCCGCGTTATCTCGGTGCCTTCGCCGGCAATCAGCAACCGGCTCGGGCAAGGCGGGCGCTGCCGCGTTGGGCAACGGCTGCCTGGGGAGTGATTCACATCCCCGAGGCTGCTCGGCTGTCCCGCTGCCCCGGCTGGGTTAAATGAGCAGATCTCATTAGCAGCACTGATAGACCCGGAGAGAGGGGGRAAAGGGACTGGCACTGGAGAGTTGTTCCCGGAGAAAAACCTACAGGGAGTTTGGAGAGCGGGAGATGGACACCCAGCCCGGTGATGGGCAG
>NW_026623736.1:329781-408629 GCF_030028575.1 Malurus melanocephalus | reverse complement strand
GACAGGAATTGCCATCCCAGCCTGCAGCCCCATGTGTAGGGATAACACAGGGACAGGAATTGCCATCCCAGCCTGCTTGCCAGCCAGCTCCCAGCACACCCGGCGCTGCCTGCTGACAGAAATTGGGGTGCTCAGAACAAGCTTGTCCCCAGCTACAGCAGGCAGAAAGGAAAACGCTATGAAAAAAATCAAATTCATTAAAAAAAAACCCTAAAAAACCCCCGAATCTTGTCCATTCAGTGTATGGAACTTCCCTGGAAACACTGTCAGGAAAGCCTTTGCTTTCACATCATCTGCATTGAATCTTCCTGCCAAGTGTGGGGGAGCACCTGGGTTTGGGGCTGTGCCCAGCCGTGGTCTCCGGGGAGAGAGGAGAGCCCAGGGAAGCACATGAGGAAGGCTGGAGGAGGGGAAGACAAATGTTTTTGATGCTTTTCTTTTTAAAAAATGAAACAAAACACACAGAAAAACAGCCACAAAGGGCATGACCCAGTGATGACACAGARCCTTCAGGAACAGCATTGCTGACATCTCAGCAGGAGCAGGAGGAATGCAGGTGCTTTCACAAGAAAATATTTCTTCCCCACCCAAAAGGAGCCCATTTGTCATGGAAGATGCTATCTGCTCTGCTACGGAATGTGCCAGTGCCCTCCATGAAGACACCAGAGACAGGAGCCAGACTGGAGATTAAAAAAAAAATAAAATTTCACAGAGCCAGGGCTGTCTCTCCATCTCTGAGTTCCCTGGGGAAGGACACCCTACTCCATTCCTCAGGGATCTGCTCCCATATTACCGGGTTTCATTTCCTGAGGGTAAAAAGATATTGCCCCACTGCCTGATTTCCCACCAATCCCTGGAAGCAGGACTAGATGCTCAAATTTAGGAGTGCAGCAAAAGGGGAGCGTGCTGGAGGACAACCCCACAGCCAGCAGACCCACATGGGCTGTCCCAGGGTCACCACCTGTCCCTAAAACCCTCTGCACAGCCCCTGCTGGGAGCAGGGGTGGAACCTCCTCTCCCATTTGGCATTTGCATGGATTGCAGGAGCTGGGGAGCGCTTGGCACCACATGGCATTCGCCCACGGGCATGGGCAGCACCGAGCTCCAGAGATGGCAAACACAGCCAGGCATGGGGCAAAGCAGGAAACTCCCCAAGCCGAGTCTGTGGTTCACTGCGTGGCTTTGGGCGAGTTATTTTATCTCCCCAGCGCTGTGGCCTCCTCTGAGCTGGCCATGAAGAGCATTCCCACTCCTTGGAGGGGCCGTGGAGCTTCCAGAGAGGCGTTTTTGGAGGGGTGGGCGATGTCCTCTCAGCAGTTCCTCGTTCCTGCTCACACCTCTGCCTTTGCCTTGCAGAACCTGCGCGTCCGCAGCACCGGAGGGACCGAGTTCTTCACCCGTTCGGCCACCAAGTTCAAGGGGGCTTTGGCCCAGAAGTTCATGTTCGTGGATGGGGATCGAGCCATGTGTGGATCCTACAGGTAAATCAGCGGTGTCTCCTCTTGCCCACCCCGTGGAGGTGTTGGCCAAAGGATCAATGCAAACCCACGTGGTCCAAGGCCTCAGGACCTTGTGCCAGATCCCTAAGCCAGGAGATGATTTTCCAACGAGATTTGGAATGGTCCCCAAGGGGTTCCCATCAGGTCCAGGACCCCACCTTTCTCAGAGGTGGTGGGACACACCGAGCGTTTCGGTGGGTGAAAAGCCCTGGGCTTTGATGAGCCCAAAGCACCAAACCACAGCCAGTCCAAATTCTCACATCAACCTCAGCTTTTCCAGCCAATTTCCTACACAAAGTGTTTCTCAGTTTGTTCAGAGGAAAACCTRCTTTGGTAGAAACAGACCAGCCCTGGTCAGGTTTCAGGTCTAAAAGACAAGTTTTATAAACAYGGAGCTGAAACTTTTCCTCCTTTCTGACCATAACAAATCACATCCACTTATTACTCACTTTTCCTAACTAGCCCAAACTGAGAAGGGAAAAGCAGCAATGCCAAAGTGAAAAACTAACTGGCCCACTGCAAATACCTTTTATTTTTATTTCAAGTCCCACCACGCTCACGACTTCAACCCTTCACTCTAATTTGGGACAAGAGCCATTTTGTCAATCCCATCATTATAATTATTAATGTTTACAGTGAGATCACGTCCCTGCTGGCACCATCAGCCCCTGAGGGAAGGCCAGGGCAGGAGAGCAGTGTGTTATTTACGATGTGTTTCTGTTCCAGCTTCACCTGGTCCGCGGCAAGGACGGACCGAAAYGTCATCACGGTGCTGTCGGGCCAGGTGGTGGAGGCGTTCGACAAGCAGTTCCAGGAGCTCTACCTCATGTCCAAGGGGGTGAGCCTCAAATCCATCTCCGTGGGCGAAGAGCCCGAACCCGAGCCCGTGACGCTGCCCTCGGTGGTGCCGGTGACCCCCGCCAACGCCGTGGTGAAGAAGCTGATCAACCCCAAGTACGCTCTGGTGAAGGCCAAGAGCGCCGACCAGATCAGCAAGACCTCGTCTGAGAACCAGGACAAAACCCCGAAGACGGACAACAAAGGCAAAACGCCTCCTGAGGGCCAGGGCGGCGACCGGCACGGCGACATGGCAGACCTGTCCCTGCTCATCCACCCCGGCCTCCTGAACCTGGAGAAAGCCAACATGTTTGACTACCTGCCCACATGGGTGGAGCCCGACCCCGAGCCTGGCAGTGAAGTGCTGGGCTACATCAACATCATYGACCCCAAGGTGAAGAACGTGAAGCTGTCGCAGATGAACCGCATCAAAGTCTGCGACGTCTCGCAGGCCAGCGCCCAGCACCGGCAGATGCTGAAGAACAGGGAGATGGAGGCCAGGAGGAACTCAGACCAGGAGCCACCTCTGCTGTCCCCCAGCCAGAGACAGATCCCACAGCCTCCTGTGGAAGCTCCTGCAGTCCCCATTACCGGCCCTATCGAAGGAGTCAGCTGGGCAACGAGGCAAGCRGGGACGTTTGCCACTTTACCGCTGAGCCACCACCCGAAGCCACAGGAGGAGACATTGCAGGAGGTCAGGCCTCCAGTTCCAAAGCCCAGGACTGTCCCTGTCGGTGTCCTCAAGACCAAAGTCATTACAGCTTGTGAYGGCAGCACTGCCCTGGAGGGTGACACGCAGCCACCGCTGGCCGGCCACACGRGCGTGAAACAGAACCGGGAGGAGAAACCCAACAGAGCCTCGATGGACACCTGCCATGTCCAGCCAGACCGGCCAGTGGCAGCTCCACAGGAGGACAAAGGGCCTCCCTGCGCCCACAACGGGCTKGGAGAAGAGGAGGAGGAGGAGGAGGAGGAGTACATCACCCTGAGTGACCAGGAGAGCTACTCCAGCAGCTCTGCTGACCACAGCTACCGCCGCTCCAACGCCTCCTCCATCTCAGACGAGTACTTCGAGGTGAGGGATCGCTACGGGCCCCTCCGGAGAACCAACTCGGACGTCACCCACAACGGGGAGATCATCCCCATGCAGAGGAAGCTCAGTGACCCTCACATCAGCCGGGGTACCTTCATCAGCCCCCTGGGCAGCCTCCCGTCCCTGAAGCACCTCCGCATGGAGGAGATGAACAGGAGGAGGAGCAACGCCGTGGAGATCAGGCCCATGCTGCCCCGCTCCCTCCTGGATGGCAACAGCTCCTACCCCAGCAGTGCCGCCCAGGTAGGACACTTGGCTACAACCTCACGTTTCTCCACCCTGCAAAGGCTGCAAACCTGGAGGTGACCCGGCCAGCTCAGCCAAGGTGGTGTCATCCTGTGTTTTGGGGTCATCCCRGCATGTGGTGTTGTTCTGGGTGCTGAGATCACACTTCCCACACAGGAGAATCACACCCTGCACGTGGCCACGGTAGCAGTCACCCAAGAGGTGACCAAGGAGGTGGTGGCCGTGCAGCAGCYCTTGGTGTCCAGCAATGGGGCGGCTGTTCAAGGGGAGGGTTTGGTAATTAAASATTACCCCACTGGGTTGGGGATGGAGCCAGCAGCTCCTGGCACAGCTGCCCAGATGTGCTGGGACTGGCTGAGCTCCAGCMRCAGYGGCATCACRCCCAGCCAGGGACAGACTGTGCGGGCAGGCGTGCCCATCCCAGGCGTGTTTGCATCAAAGGGAAAGCGCTCCGACACGTCATTAGGCAGAGCAAGAGAGCGGAGGAACAGGGACAGCAACCTCCGTGGGCGAGTGCCACCGTCAGCAGCTTTGTGGCTGATCCACAGGTGACGCCACTCCTTGTCACCGCACAGGGCTGGCACCCTGCTGCAATTCCCTGGGGTGAGAGCCACAATCCCACTGCTGGCTGGGAGCACAGGGCCACGCCAGTGTCCCACACCACCGTCCCCACCACGGCCAGAGCACCAGCCCGTCCAGGCAGGGGTGGTGACACCGTCATCCACCCAAGCGCCGCAACTCTTAAGCCTCTGCCAAGCATTTTGGTTTCTCAAGGCTCCCCGCCCACTGTTTTTGGGGCATTCAAACCCCCAGGGCAAAACCAGCAGCTGAAATCACTGAAACTGCCTGAGGTTACCCCGGCTGAGCATCTAATCTGTATTTACAGGGAATTAAATTCACTATCCCAGAGTCCACTGGCTTCTCCCTTCCCAGCCAGCAACAGGGAGCTCAGAGCTTTAATCCTGGCACATCAAATACCCCCGAGCCCTGCAGGGCAAGGAGCACCGARCTCTTTGATGCTCTGTGACCCAGGTGCCAGGTGCCACCTCGCTGGGGATGGCTGGCTACTCTGGTGCTGCTGCAGTAACTTGTTCTGGCCCCTTTGATGAGAGGCAGACAATTAGCACAGCACCAGGGTTAGGAAAGACAGCACTCAGCTGGCGGAGAGGTGCAGGGGAGAGTTTCTCCCATGTGTAAAAATAATAAAATTATGCAACCCTCAATTAACTCTAGAAAAGTCAAATCTCACAGGAATCACCATCAATCCTCCCAAATATTCTTTTCTGGGTCCACATTTCATAARTGCTGACCCATTACCCAGCCTAGTCCAAAGCATAGGTGTAGGTTTACTCGGGGCACACATCGTGTTTTCCATCTCATGGAAACCAAYTTCTCTCCCAGATTTTTTCTGGAAATCACCTTCCCTAAATACACAACCCCATCCACACCTGGATGCAGGCTCAAGGAGRGCTCAAGGTCCCTCCTGTCCCTCTCCCACCCATACAGCCCCCAGGTCTGTGCAGAGCAGGGCTTTCCAGACAAGCCCCCTCCCATTCATCCCTCAGTGATGGATTAAATTCTCACCCCACCAGCTCCACAGCTGGCCCTTACCTGGGAACAGSACCCTGCTGATCATCCCTGGCATGATGATGAGGAACAGGGGCAGCATCTTCAGGTAGCTGGCCAGGATGGAGCCGGCCTTGGCGTGGCTCAGGTTTTTAGCCGAGAGTGACCGCTGGACGATGACCTGCGGAGAGCCAGGCGGGAGGGCTGGGCAGCACCAGCATCTGCTCCACATCAGCCAGACTGCATCCCAAATGCTGGAGCCACTGGGCCTCGGGCCCAAATGTGGTATGGACATGGACCCAGCCCACAGTAGGGTTCCTCTCCAGGCCAGTAACGGTTTGGGGTTACCCYACAGCACCAAAAAAAGCCCAGTGCAACCACAGCAGCACATCYTCCTGCCAGCATCAACCATTCCCCACCTCCATCCCCCTGCTCTTGCCCCTTCCACCCGATCTCCTCCCCAAAGAGTGCCCACAATGACATGGAAACCGAGTCCAGCCTCCTCCTCTTCCCACAGCTCCACTCAAACCATGGCACCTCAGTGCTCTGGCCAAGCYGTGTCCATCCACAGCACAGCCACTGCTGGGGTTTTGAGGCAATCCCTCTAAATAGACAATATCAATAGGAATTGTTGATTTAAAAGAGCTCAGAGTCTCTGCAAAGGCTTCCAGAGGARTGCTCAGCACCCAGCAGGATCCAGRYGCTCCWGAGYGAGCACTGGCTCKTTCTGCTGGTGGGCAGGAGGGGCAGGGTGCCAGTTCCTGGGGTGGGATATTTGGGAAAGCCATGGTTGAACTTCTTCCCGAGAGCCAGGAGAACATCAGGAGTGAAGGACCCACCACACAGCTCAGAGGCAGMAAAACTCAGCCATCCTTAATCCTGCCAACCTGAAGCCATCTCAGACCTTAGCACCAAATTTAAGCACCCAATTAAATCAATCTCAGCCTACCTAAGCTAACCTGCTTTAACACAACCCTCCTGGTCAAAGTGGAAACTGTCAGCTGCAGGGCCAGGGTGGCCTCTGGGACACTGGCACTGCCTGAACAGCGAGCTGAGGGTCAGGGCAGAGGCAGGGCAGGCTGGCACAGCCAGCTCTGCAGCCTCCTGGCCCCAGCTCCTGCTGCCACCAGCGCCTTGGCTCCCCAGATCCCACCTGCCCTGGTGCCTCTGCACAGGTGCAATCGTGGCTGGGCACACCCAAAGGGCAGATAAACATCTGGTGACCACAGCCGTGTGTTCACGGCCTTCTCCAGGTCAGAATTAAGATTTGTGGTGCTCAGACCCGCTCCAAACGTGTGTCACAACCCAGCTAATGAGAGAGCCACCCCCACAGCGGGGTCACAGCTCTCTGTTGTCTCCTGATCCCACCTCCCCCTCCCAACCCTCCTTGTTTTCATCTGATCCTGGCAGTCACTCATCCCACAGGCTGGCTCTGGGTGGCCGAGTGTTCTTTGGGCCTGACATGAGAGTTTGGGTGATTGAAATGGCTGTTCAGGCTGCTGCTGGAGAGGAGGGGTGGAGATATCTTGTCCTGGATTYCCAGACAGGAGGGATTTGGCTCGGGACAGCCTGCAGCCTGCCAGGGAAGCAGTTGCTGAGGCGCTGGGAGAGCCCCAGTGTTTGGTGCCAGAGGCAGAAATCAGAGCAGCAGCCGTGGTTAAGACTTGAGAAAGTTTTGAGCTGCCGCTGAATTTGGGCAGGGCACTGAGGGGTTTGTCCATGAGGAGCAGGTCCCTGTGGCATGGGAAGGTGAAGGGGTGTCCTTGCAGGGAGCAGCATCCTTCCCACAGCCAGAGCTCACCCTCTCCCTGCTCTCTCCCGAACAGGGGACGCACATCTTCCGCTACCGGCCCAGGACCCCGGCGGGCAGGGAGCAGGGCAGCGAGGTCTCCTGCTCCCCGACGCACGACAGAGCCCTCGGGGCCACCAAATACGGAGGGGACGGAGCAGAACCCAAAAAGACCATTGCAGGCAGCCAGCCCTACTGGCAGAGCAAAGCCTTCAGCCCCAGCAAGCCCACGGCCCCCGGCCACCTGTCCCCAAACAAGCCCAGAGCGTCGGGCAAACGCTTCACCTCCCTGCCCGAGAGCCAGAAGCCAGCCGAGGAGATGAGGACACCCYTGGGCATCCCGCTCTCCAAACTGTCCCAGTCCAAGCACCTCAAGAACAAGGTGGCAGGGGCCCCGAGCACCTCTGTGGACTCCAAAAAGCAGCCCCCTGAGGCCACTGGCCAGAAGGACCAGTAGGTGCTGGTGACGGTGGCCTCGCAGAGCTGGCGGAGCCCGGCACCGTTGCAATCCTTGGGGCAGGGGGTTCTCGTTTCCATTTACCTGGTCGGTGCACCAGTACCACGTGGCCATGATGGACAGCCCGAAGGTCATCCCGGTCCAGGGCAGATCTCCGGACAGCGGGTCTCGGAAGAGGTGCATGGCGTCCGCTCTGGGCAGGTGGCAGGTGGTGTTGGGAACGGTCTTGGACGGCACGGCCTTCAAATAGGCCCCTTCCAGGTTGTGGTAACCTCCGATCTGCTGAAAAGCTGGAAAAGGGGAGCTGGCTAGAGTGGAGCACAGCCCAGCAGTCAGTGGGATCGGCCGGCAAAACGCTCCCCGGCCCCTTGACCCCAAACTCTGCCCGCAAAGGGAGGGATTTATTCAACCTCCGTGGTCCTGTTTATTCCTGTTATTTAAGACACTCCTCTGTTACCGTTTTGCACAGCAGGTCCCACTGCAGGCTGCCCTCCCTCGGAGGGTGACCGTGCCCTGGGACAAAGACTCCTCAAGGGACCCATCTCCTTTAACCTCGTACTGTAAAAGCAACCTGTTCATTAAAGCTCCCTGGTCCCACGGCAGGAGAACCTCACCTGGGGCTGTTAAARTGCAGGATTAGAGAGCCTTGGACTCTGTTGGATAAACTGCAGCTCRAGGTGCCTTGGCACAAATGTCCAGCCAAGCATTTTCTACCCTCCTGAGCATTTCCCCAGCACCCCCGAGCGCCCCTATCCYTAAACCTCCAGCAACCAGTAAAAGGAAAATAAGACAAGAAGACCCTTTTCATGGCATTTTTCCTAGGAAATGAGCTCCAAGGTCTGAGCTGAGCCCTGGCAAGGAGAATGTGCCACAAACAAGCCCTCGCAAGCGAGCCCCYGAGCCCTTGGCAGCTGCCCCTGGCTCCTCCTGCCATGCTGCCAACCAGCCTCASACTCTGCCCTGGCCCCCAGGAGAATTTTGGAGCCAGAGGCATCACTTTTTGGAGGGAGGGAGGGATGGGAGGCACCTTCCCCTCTCCCCCCACYCCCCATGGCCACCCACGCAGCAGGGAGGGGCATTGGCACCCCCAAACCCACGGCAGCTGCTGATGCTCCAGAGAGGAGAGGGGGAGGCTCTTCCAGAGCCTCATGGAGGGCACACTCAAAGCGACACCCACAAGCATTCTTTGGTGGATTTCCCCACATCTGGCCCTGCTGTCACATCCTGGATCCCTTCCACCCCTGCAGTGCAGACCCTCAGCTCAGCCCCTTCCAGCACAGCAGTGTGGGGTGGGAATGTGCTCCTGAGCAGCAGTGTGGGGTGGGGATGTGCTCCTGAGCAGCAGTGTGGGGTGGGGATGTGCTCCTGAGCAGCAGTGTGGGGTGGGAATGTGCTCCTGAGCAGCCTCCCTCCCACAGCACCATGCCCACAAGCTCTGCTCACTCTAAATCAAGAGCATTTCAGATTTCAGGCACTGGGCACTGGGAACACCAAGTGCCAATCTGAGCAAATCCCAATTTCCAAGCGTTCCTCCTCTTCCATTGTCCTCTCCTGCCCGAGCACAGCCCTCTTTCCCTGCAGCCCTCCCAGTTTCCATCACCAACCTACAGMCCTGTCCTCATCCCAGAGCATCCCCCTGACCCCTGAGGCTTTCGGGGAGTTGGCAAAGGGCATCACCCACCCCTGCCCCCTTGCAATCACCCTCCCCTGCTCCACAGGCAGTCAGCATTTGTGAGCTCTGCTCTTGTGCAAGAATCCCTGGCCCCTCTCCAGCCCTCGGTTTATCCAGGCGCCGGCTACTCCCAAGCTTTGCATGGGCGTTGGGCACCAACAAAGGCTCTCCAGAGGCAGAGGCCGAGTGCTGAAAGCAGAGATTTGCGCCTGGGGGCGGACCTGCTCCCTTCCCCAAGGTGCTCGCCAGCAAGTCACGGCACCCACGCCTGCCTGCCGAGAGGAGGAAGGGCAGGGAAAAATCCTCCGGGCAGCAGGAGCTCAGAGGCTGGGATGCAGCCCACGGGCTCTGCTGGGATTAAATCCCCGTGGGGGTGGGATGGCCCAGCCTGGCTCATCTGTGGTGCYCGAGCTAAGCAGAGCCATCACCAAGGTCTCTGTTGGGCAAAGGTGTTTTAAAGTGCCAGAGGGGATATTGGGGAGGAATCCTTCCCTGATAAGCTGTGGCTGCCCCTGGATCCCTGGCAGTGTCCAAGGCCAGGTTGGACAGGGCTTGGAGCACCCTGGGACAGTGGGAGGTGTTGGGGTTGGACTGGACGGGCTTTAAGGTTCTTTCCAACCCAACCCATTCTGGGATCCTACTGAGAGTGTCCCTTTATCAGCTGAGCCTGAGAGGGGCTGAGCAAACCGAACACCCCTGGGGCACTCCCAGCTCTGAGTCCTGAGGATAATCCTGCACAGCCTGCAGCCTGTGCTGTGGCCACCCCAGATCCTTCCTTGTGCCAAGCACCCTCCACTCCTGCACSCACCGTGCCACGTCTGCAGGCAGCAAAGCCAAAACAAACCGGGCTCTGCAGCCGCCAGAGGGGATTTTCCAGGCTCTGCCTGCCTGCCCTCCTGCTCTGGCTCCTCTGCACAGCTGCACCTGGCASAGATGAGCCTCAGAGAGCCCCACGGCCAAGGACAGCTCCAGACAGCCATTCCCAGCGTCCAGGCACTGTCTCACACAGGGGCTGTGGCCACTGCTCTGATCTGCCCTGACTGGCACAGTCCTCCTCTGCCTGGGGCAGCTCTGTGCTGCTGCCTGGGTGGTTGAGTGCTTCTGTCCTTCTCCACAAATCTCWGTCCTTCCATCTGACTCTGTAAACACACCCTGCTGCACCCAGGCTCTGTTTTGGCTTGGGGGAGCAGCCTCAGGACCAGGCTGGGGCTGCTCCCTCCTCCACAGGTCTGGCTCAGATCCTTTCCTACCTTCCTGCCTCCCGCAGGAGATGGTGGAAATCCTCTCAGGAGCACCTCTGCAACCCATCCTTTCTAGTTAAACACCTGCCTGGGAAGCTGGGACAGGGCTGCTTGCTTCCTGCTCCTTAGGGCCAAGAGCTCTTCCATCAGCTCCCAGCCTCCCAAGGATGCTCTGAGRCTGGAATTGGGCAGACACGACAGTGCTGAGGGCTCAGGAAGGGCTGGGCATGAGCCACCCTCACCCCAACCCGCAGCAGGGCATTGGGATCCCCATCCCACYCCTGGTTCCAGCACTGCCCTCTGCCAGGCACATCCCTGGGCTCTGGGAATCCTGTGGGGACACCCCACAAAAACACCCAGAGCAGAACTGGGGACTCTGCTTTGCTGTCAAATCCTCGATCAGTCTCAGAGCGAGATGCAAAGAGAGTGGCAATGCTCACAGGAGTGTCACCAGAGCAGGGACAGCCCCACATGGAGCACCAAGGGGTGGCACCTGCAGCAACCACATGGCATCTGCCCTGGTGGCATGGCACACACAGCTGTGAAGGGGACACAGGGGGACACAGATTTATCAAGGTCATTGCCACAGATCAGAGGCCTGCTGGGCATCTTGGCCAGCAGATTTCTCAGACTGAATATTTATTTCCACTGGTGAAAGAGGATCCCCCTGGGTGGATCTGTGCTGCCCCAGCTCTTACCTCTCACTGCCAGCACGATGGCTCCCAGCACCATGATGAGTGTCTGCAGTGCATCCGTGTAGATGACAGCGCCAGCCCCCCTGCATGGGACAAGGCACAGGGTTGGGAATGTTGGACTCAGGCTTRGAGCAGTCAGGAAATCCCAATAAAYCTGCCAGGCTTGCAGGGTCATGCCTGTGCCTGTCACCAGCCTTGTCCTGCTGACTGTGGTGGGGGAGCTGCAGTGGGAAGAGGGAACAGCTCCTGGGCAGGTCTGGTGCCAGTGGGGCACAGCAGCCTCACAGATGGGGTGGGAGGGCACAGCCAAGAGCCACAGGGACTGCAGCTTCCCCGGGGTGGGGAAGGGGAGCCAAGGGATGGCTGGAGGGGAGGGATGCAGCCCCACACCATCAGGACTTCACCAGCCAGCCCCAGCTCTTTGGGAGAGGACATGGATCCCACCTTCATGCCACCTCCCCCTAAATCCCAGTCTCCCCATAGTTCTCCCCAGCTCTTCTCCCAACCCTGCAGTTTTATTTTTACAGCACCTGGTGCTCAGCAGGATCCCCTCTGGCCATCCTCCAGTGTTTATCCCTTTCCATCCCAAACTCTCCTTCCAGACCTGCTGCAAACCCCAGAGCTGCTTACCCAGCCAGAATCAATCACTCAGCACATGAGAAAAACCATTAAAAAGCAGCAGAATTTTAAAAAATGGGTCCAAAATCGAACCAGTTTCAAGTCCAGTCACTGAATTGAATCCCAAGAAGTCAGAGCTGAGCCATCCCCAGCCATGCCTGGGGTTTGCAGGGATGTTCTGGGGATCGGGGTGAGGCAATGATCACACCTGGCTGAGCTCACACCGAGGTGCTTCACATCACAACAAGCCTCGTGGGCAGGAAAAACCCGAGATGGGATTTGCTTGAAACCAGAGCCTTGCAAAATCCACCCTGTTATGGATACACCTCAGACTGTTTTCTGTTTGGATGGCCGGGATGGGATAAGGAGGGAGAATTCCCTGCAAGGTGATTCCACCAGCACTGCCAAGGGAGGGAATATCCCAGCCAAAATCATAACCCAAAGGGCTGGCAGGGATACACAGCCCCACGGTCTGAGAGTGGGGCTGGCAGCCAGAAACCCACAACTTCCAACTCCAGATCCAAACCCTGATCACCTCTGGATCACAGAGCCACCATAGGGGCTGGCCCTGCACAAAAACAGCCGGTCCCACAACGGGGAAACACGGCCAAGGAATATTCCTGAAAGCTTTGTGAAGGGAGGGCAGCAGGCAGGGCAAGAGGCAGGGAAAGGAGCTGGGTCAAGGGCTCTCAGGTTGTAGATTCCACAACAATAATCCTGTAAGAGGAGAAGCCCTGACTGTTGCTGGTACAAATAGGGACACACACTGGAAAGGGTTTAAGCCATGGTGGAGGAGGAGTTGTCACAAATGAAGAAGTGCAGTGACAAAGGAGAGGTTGTGGGTTGAGCCATCATGACCAGAAAGCTGCTCAGATACTGGCTGGATGGGGCAGGGACATCAACCCCATTGGCACAAACCCTTGAAAAACCTTCCAGGGGCAAAAATAAGAATAATAAAATAAAAGCAGAAGGGTGAGTGGCATGTTTCAGTGAAAGAAGGAAACAGGAGGCTGGGCCACCCACCTGCGATGGTGTAGAGCGCCGTGACCGCCAGCACCAGCASGGTGGACAGGTACAGGTCCCAGCCCAGGCACACTCGCACAAAGAGAGCCCCAGAGTACAGGTCTGTCTGTGCAGGGGAAAGGAAACGGGAGCTGGGACAAGGGACAGCCACCAGCCAAAGGCTGCTGCCAGGGGGACACAGCAGGGAAACAGCCAGCACCGTGGGTACAGGGAGGATGTGGGAATATGGGATGGGTTGGGTTGGAAAGGACCTTCAGGATCATCTCATTCATCCTCTGCCATGGGCAGGGACACCTTCCTCTGTCCCAGGGTGCTCCAAGCCCTGTCCAGCCTGGCCTTGGACACTTCCAGGGATTCAGGGGCAGCCACAGCTTCTCTGGTCACCCTGTGCCAGGGCCTCCCACCCTCACAGGGAAGATTTTTTTCCTTATACCCAATCTAAATCTCCCCTCTTTTACTTTAAAACCATTCTTTCTTGTCCTATCACTATCTGCCCMTATAAAAAGTCACTCTCCCTCTTTTCTTAAGCCCTTCAAGTACTGCAAAGCCACATTCAGATCTCCATGGAGCTTTCTCTGACATCCTGTGGACCCTCCTGAAGTCCAAGGTCCCAGGGGGTGGCTGTGTCACAGCCCCAGGGAGCTCCAGCTGTCATTGTACCCCCATGGGGATGGTCACAGCCTTGTGGAACTGAGATTTAAAGCAGAGCTCAGAGCTGAGGCCTCTCCTTCCACAAAAGAACAGCGATGCCAGGGGAGGACAGGACCAGGGCAGTGACAGTGGCAGTGCCACCACCACGTCTCCACCCGCAGCTGAGCTCAGCCCTTCTCAGCACTCTGCTGGGGCATCCTCACAAAAGCCTTGTTTGGAGAAGGGAATGAGGCCAGAAGGGGCAGGAAGAGGCACGAAGAGCTCATCCCCACCCTGGCCCGGGGCTGTGACGGGTTCCCAGAGCCAAGGCAGCGGCTCCCTCCCGTTTGGTTTGACATCTCCTCGCACACCCCCCAGCAGCAGGGCTGTCCTGCCCCGTCATGTGGGAGCAGCCGCTCGGGATTAGGGAGGTGTTGGGCAGCTTTATTTCCCACATCATCATCATCCTTGCCCCAGCTCTGCCCTCCCTCCTCCCGCTCTGCTCCAGCACATTCCCACGCGGAGCTGAGGAGAGGAACGGGGTGATGGAGAGGAGCCAGGCAGGATTGWACAAGGACAGAGCTGCCCAGGAGGGTCTGTCAGCCCCAAATCCAGGAGGTGAACACAAACACAGCACAAAATCCATTCCCCAGCACGGGAGCCCTCCGTGTCAGGCACAACCTCAGTTAAATCAAACCCAACCAGCCAGAGGAGCACTCACACYGTGATCCTGAGGATCCTCACTCAGGGCCTCTTCCACGGCATCTGGACCAGGCTTTACACCACAGCCATGCCTRGCATTCCCAAGGGAGGCACTGCGTGTCCTCAGCTGCACTTGGGATTGGCCGTGCAGCTGGGAGAGTCCTCGTCAGCACYGAGAAGGAATTCAGCCCTGGGATGACCTCTCCAAGAGGAACCAGCTCATGGGCAGCCACGCCATGACCTCTACCTGTGGCTCCTCAGGTATTTTCCCATCACAAACACAATCCAACCCCAGCTGGACACCCCTGAGCAGCCCTACAAGAGGACAAACTGAACCCCTCACACAGCACAAATTTCGGTGACAAGGCAGAAAAACCCCAATCAAAAGTCCTCAAACACCTCCTCCCAACACAACCTGAAGTGGGAACCCAAAATATTCTAAGCCTTCCTAGCACAGTACTAGCCTTGGTGAATTCCAGAGTTCCTGATGTCCCTCAGAGAGATCCATCACTTGTCACGCCAGCATCAGGCAGGAAGATTTCTTCCCCCCTGATTTTCTCCCCTCCTGATTTTCTCCCCTCCTGATTTTCTCCCCTCCCGATTTTCTCCCCCTTCTCCAGCAACCCTTCCCCACAGCCCAGCTGGAAGATTCCACCCTGGACAAGATATTTCATCATTGCTTCTCCTGGCTTTCTCAACGCTTAATCATTTTTGCAGTCGTCTGCAAATGAGTCGAAGCCTTTGCTATGAGGAAGCAGAAGACATCTCCACCTCCCTTCCTGGTAATTCTGCAAGGGTGGGAAAAAATAAAAGCACATGTGACCTAGGCATTAATAAGACATCCCAAATACAAAAACAAGCTAATTAAAACCAGGCATGACCTATTCATAAAATAAGTCCTTTCAACCTTAATAGGAGAGGAGAAGCCTTTGAAGTCAAGCTTCACAACCCAGAGAGATCCCTTCCTCCACCTGTGACCTCACTTGGAAACTTGTTCTTACCCAACTGTCGCTAAAGCCTTCCCAATAAAAGCTGGCTTTGGAGACAGCTTGGGATTAACAATTGGTGAGGCCAGAACCTYGGTAGAACGAGTTGCCCAGGGTACAGAGGAGTCTGCAGGGGCTCTTTGCCAAGGCTAGGACACTGTGCAGCTCCTCACACGTTCCCAGCTGGATTTTGGCTGCACTCTGCTGTGAAATGCRGGAGGTTGGGGTCCAGCAAGAGGAGATTTCCAGGAGAGGAGGGTCTGTCATCGCCCCCCACCAAAAAGAAGAGCTGGGAGATCAGCGCTGATGCAGCATCCCAGCTTGGGAGAGCATGGAGCAAAAATCCATCCCTAAACACAACATCTGCAGGGAGAGGAGGCAGGAAAAGCCCCTATAATCCTGGGCTTTGAGGCAGCCCCCAGAAAGGACCAAATTTAATCCTGGGCTTTGAGGCAGCCCCCAGCAAGGACCAAAGAACCCCCTCGGGACACAGCCCTCCTAATTGCTCCGAGTTTCACACTCCCCATYGCGGCCACCAGCAGGGAGGGGGACAACGGGCCAGTTTGGCAACGCCCTGGGTGTCTGCAGACACTCATCCCAACCCACTGCGGGAAGCAGCCATTGTCTGTAGGATTTACTGAGAATGGAGCCAGATGCCAAGATAATCCCCTTATTAGCCTGATTCCTCTTCTGTTGCATCCTGCCTGACTCAGAGATCAGAGAARGCTCAGCAGACCAAAGGAACTCCAGCACCGGCTGAGGAAAGGCTCGGGAAGAGGGAAAGGACATCCATCCCTTCTGGGAAAAGCCATGGAGAGGCTGGAAACTGAGGGGACCAAGAATGTCCCCATGGCTTAGTAGGACATGATTTGTTAAGAGAAGAGGGGATGTGGGTGAATGCCTGGGAAARTTCTGAAAGACAACATCAAGTTACCAGTGATCTCTTTCTTCGAATTCAGCCCAGCAAGAACAAATTATCCCAGCAGAAATCCTATCCCAGCTCCCTGTCCTTTAGAACACCAGGAGGGAGCTGTGTGAATCCCACAGATCGCGGAACCACGGACCACAGGCACACACGTGCTCCAGCACGGCCCTTGAGCTGCTCCTGGGTTTTTGCTGGGAGCAGGAGAGAGCTGTGACACATCAGGGGAGTGAGACACAACAGTTTGCTGGACATCAGGACAATCAGAGAATGACCCAAGTGTCRCTGTCCAAACCTGCAAACTGAACYGGYGCTCCAAAAGCRACCGAGATGATTTCGGGAATAATGYTGTAGGATTTTCMACACAGTATAYGACWAGRATATGAAGAATAKTARTTACATGGAAGAATAGGAAGGACAGGATATGGTTTTGTGGGGGGAAATACAGGGCACAGCTGCAGGAGCAGGGTCACCATTGTCACCTGTGTCACTCTGGATGCCCTGAGCCAGCAGGGCTGTGGAGAGGGCTGCCAAGTCCCTGCAAGCTGCCTGTTAAACCCAAAGCATCGCGTTTTATCRGGCAGCCAAAGTGCCTTGCCCGGGGTCAGAGAGCAGCTCAGGAGRGGGAACAGGGCTCTCCTGAACCGGGGACTCCCWYCAGCAGCGCTGGGCTCTGYCCCAGGCGGGTGCAGCCCCTCCCTTTGCATGAAGCACTGAGGGATGCACACACAGAGCTCTGTTCATGGGCTGCTCCATCCTCCACACCCCTCGGAGGGGCAGCCAGAGGATCCCCCCAGCTCTCCCCGCGGCCTGGGGCTGCAGAAACGCYGTGTGGGGAGCGATGGCACACACAGAGATGCCGGGGCTGCTGCACACAGAGACAGAGGCTGAGCGCCACGATGTGGGCCAGCAGTGCCCCTCCTGCCTCGCAGCCTCTGCTCATGCAAAAGCTCTTTTCCTGCAGCCAGCACCTGCAAAAGCACATTCCTTTTAGCCCCAGCAGAGCCCAGGTCAGATCCACCTGTTCCATCAGAGCAGGGTTGTTCCCTCTGGCAGGTTTGCACTTCAGCTTTTTGGAGCTCTTTGCTCTTGATCTCTGCTGTCTCGCTGTCTCCAGCCCCCCAGGGCTGTCTGTGCCCGGCTCTCTCCTGCTTGCCCTAGACCTGGTATCGCAGGCACTCGAGCTGTTTTACCTTGGATAAACTCTTCCCATGGTTACCAGCGCGAGCAGAGGCTGCACACGGGGAGGCGTGAACGAGGTTAAAATGAGGGGAAAACATCCCTGTGGAAAAGAGCCTGGAAATCAGACACTTTYTCTACAGGCTCGAATATCTTCTAGCTGCAGCAAGGCTTGCTTTCCTCAGAAAACTCACATGCCCCAAAGCAATGAACATATTCCCAGCTGCCAGATCCCTCGGGAATGTCAGAAAGCATCGCTGCTGGAGCACGGGGGCAAACCCAGGCAATGAAGCACAAACCCTGAGCACGTTTCACCCACAACCTCTGCTACAAGGCAAGTTTGGGAATCCTRACAGACAGCTGTGCATCCATCAGGGCCACCTGGAAAGGACCATCACTGCTGGATCTACCCGGGAACTCGTGGGATGTCACTGATGGCATCTGCCCCACAAATTCCCATTTTTTGTCCCACCCATTCCTGGAGCATCCTGCTCTCCCCCAGTTTGGCTACACAAGGTTTGAGCCCAGAAACAGCTTTCTGATAGCTGGAAATAAATCCTGGATTTGTCACAGAGCTGAAGGGAGGGGCTACTCACCGAGATTTTGGTGAAGATGGAGAGCAGGAGGGACAGGCTGGAGAGGTACATCCGGATCCTCTCCCCTCCAAACCTCCGCTGGAGATATTCAGGCACTGTGATGATCTGCCAGGGAGGGAGAGCCATCAGAGCCCTGTCCAGGCCCCATCCTTCTGGGATGGTTCTGTTATTCCCAGAGCAGGATTTCTGGGAGCAGAGGACCTGTTCAGGGCTCCCCCCAGCAGGCTCAGGGCAGCTGGACATACCCCAGATGAGATGTAGACRGGCACGAACACCCAGGCCAGGGCCAGAAGAGCGTAAGTTGCCTGTCARGGAGGAGGAAAGAGCCAGAAAAAAACATGGATCCTGCTGCAGTTCAATGCTGAGTGCAGTCCTAGACCCTGTCCCTCTCCTGGCCCAGCCCTGGCTCACCCTCAAGGGCACATTTACACCCACAAACAGCTTCAGAAGCCCTTAATACCCTTTTGGGTATGGGGTCGTGGTGGGGAGCCCCCCAGCACCCCAGCCAGCAGGAATCTGCTCCCCTCAGCCCTTCAGCTCCTGACTGCACATTTTTCACCAACAGCTTGAGCATCACACAGAGCCAAAAGCCTTTTTTTTTGTTGTTCTTGCAGGATCTAAGGACTTTGGATACAACGTGTGGGGAAGCAGGGAATGGGTGACCTATTCAGTCACGTCCCTGTCAGGACCTGCAGGGGCTGGATTARGAACTCGGCTCCAAAATGTCCTTTTCCCTGAGCTGACTCCAGCCTCACCGTGCATGCATTAGACACTGGGGAAGCTGATTTAGCAGGGCTGTGTGTTAATTACCCCCTGCACGGCTCCTCCCAAACCTTTCGAGACTGTGAAACGGCCCATCTGCTGCGACACAACTCATTGTCTTAATCACACGACACATTTCTTACATTCCACTCGAAGCCGGCGACAGCGATTCCYCCGGCAGCGCCGGTCCCAGCCAGGCCGAGGAAGAGCCCGGAGCCTTCGCTGCTGGCGAAGAGGGAGGCGCCGATCTGCGGGGAGCAGAGGAGGGGCTCAGGTGCTCACAGGTGCGGTGCCCCAGCCATGCCAGCTGGACCAGCTTTGGTGCTTCCCCAGGGGAAAACTCAGGAAAAGGAGGTGGAAAAAATAATGCCTGAACTGGAGTAACAGGGCACAGTCGTCCCTGTCACTTCTAAAAGTGCCCCCATGTGGGATGAGGGATGTATTTAGCAGGAAAATCCCTTAACACATAAAATTGAGGGAGCTGAACGTGATGCTCCCACAACCCAACTCATCTGGACATCCCTGGTGGGTTTGGGATGGACTGTCCTGTCTTCAGGAGGATGAGGGGGAACCACACATTGCTGTGTTTGCCASAGTGGCCACACACCCTGCTGGAGGAGGCCCTGTGCAAGGACCCACAGCCAATTTGTCAAGATGGTGCAGAAGAGGCAAAAAAAGAAACTCGGGACACCCATAGTCTGTTGGAGTCAGCAGGAGCGTGCAGGAATGGTGGAGAGGGATGTTTGACTCTGTGAATCCCTCCCCAAGTTCAGAGCAGCCTGTGAGGAGACCCAACGAACTCCAGCATCCTGTGTGCAATGGATAACGAAACGCAGCTCCAAAGACATAAATTCTGTCAAGAGGAGGTGGGCAGGGTGGGGGAAAGCGTGGCCAAGCAGTGGAGAAAGCAGGAAGGGAATTCAGTGTGGCAGTGGTGCTGGATGTCCCCGTGCCCAGGGTGTCACCAGAGGGACAGAGRTCTGTACTTACTGGCCACCAGGCCATGTCTCTGCCAGCAAGGAAATAGCCACTGACCGTGTTCCTGTTCACCCTGCAGGAAGACTGGGAGGAAGGAAGATCASCACAGAGCAGCCTTTCCCTAAAAACCCAGACAAGTCACCAGAACCCAAGACTCYCAAATGAGAAGCCAAGAGACAGGAGACTCGATAATTAATGGGAGCTCTGCAACTCRAGCTTAATTACACCAAACGGTGGCTGCACCCCAGGTACCTGGAGCCATGAATAGCAAARGCAGCACCTGGAGAGGGAGAAGCACAAAGGATGGGCCTGTCCCAGTGCATCCCCAGCAGACAGGTTGGCTAACAGGGCCCAGCTTTGGCCAGGACTTTTCTGCAAGGCAGAATAAATGGGATTGGAGAGTGTTGGCCTCAAACTGCTGTAGCTGATGGTTGTTTCTGTTATCAGGGCATTTGGCTCAACACTGTAACAGACATAGGGCAGAGCTGCTCACACCCAGCAGAGGCTGGGGGAGAGGTGGTTCACTGGTTAATTCCATGGTTCATTCCACCTTATTCCCAGGCTATAAGTCACAGAATCCCAGAATGGTTTGGGTTGGAAGGGATCTTAAAATTCAACTTGCTCCAAATTCCTTCCACTATCCCAGGCAGCTGCAATCCCCATCCAACCTGGCCTTGGACACTTCCAGGGATCCAGGGGCAGCCACAGCTTCTCTGGGCACCTGTGCCAGGTCCTCCCCATTCTCACAGGGAGGAATTCTTTCCCAGCCTCCCATCTAAAYCTGCCCTCTGGTAGTGGGAAGCCATTCCCCCTTGTCCAAAGTCCCTCTCCAGCTCTCTCAGAGCCCCTTTCAGCYGTGGAAGGGGTTTTAAATTCTCCCSAGATCTTTCCCTTCTSCAGGTGAACASCCCCAGCTCTCCCAGCCTGGCTCCACACAACACACAGAATACACAAGTGAAAACTAAATAATAGAGGCTTTCAAAATACTCCACACAGAAAAGCCAGCCCCGAAAAGAAAACCTATTCAAACAAGAAAGCAGAAAGGAACAAAAGACTCTTACCCATATTCCCACGCCAACGTTTAAGGAAAAATAAACCACTACAACAACAAGGTCAGCAACGCTGAACTGCTGTGAAGGGGTAATAGATTGAGATTCTGTGGAATTGAGCTCCATCATTCCTCTGCCTCCTTCTTCATCCTCAGCCTCACAGGGACAGTCCCTGAATCAGTAACCCGCTAGCAGCCCAAGGGCATTTATCATTAAACAGCCCAGCAGGAGGAATTGTGCTTCCAAAGGTGCCTGGGTGGGCAGCCCGGCTTCCACTGCCTCTCTCTGTTCCCCATGGAGCCAAAAGTGCTTGATTTTGGTGTATCACGCATGAAATTTTTTCTAATATCCAACCTAACCTCTCCTTGTGCAGCTTGAAGCTGTTTCCTCTTATCTTGTCACTTGTTACCTGGGAGAAAAGACCAACTCCCCCCTGGCTGCACCCTTCTGTCAGGGAGTTGGGGAGAGAGGAAGATGCAGCAATTCCTCTAAAGGCCAACATGAGACAGGCACAGGAAACCACCTTAGAATTCCAYGGTTTTGGGTATTTAGCCATCAGTTTGCTGCGCCGGATGCTTGGATGGCTCGGTCCCAACTGGCAGCATGCTTTCACAAGGTCTCAGTAATAAAATAAACACAGTGTAGTTAATATACCCATCACTGAGTCAGGTCAGCAATTCTCCTCTCTTTGAAGGAGCCGCGGTGGCAACGGGAGCAGCTCTGCACATCCGTGAAAGGAACTGACCTTCCCCCTCAGTGCTCAGCTGGAATTTGACCTGCATTAACACATCCAAAGTACCCACACGTGTCWATAAGTCAGCCTGGTGTATCCATTAACATTAAAGAAAGCATCTGGTTTTATCCTTCAAAGTCAAYGAACCCTCCAAAGTCCTTGGAAGTTTGTCTCCAACATAGAAACGGTGTCAACAAAGGTTAATTTTCACTTCTGAACATGCCAAAAGCTTTATACTCATTTGTAGGACATGATGCAAAGATTAAACCAAACAACCTCTAAATGCTCATCAATTCCACCACTGTTTTCTCTGTAACAAGTGAGGAATTTGGAGTCTCCGGAACCAGGAGCTGCCTGGCAGCCAGCCGGCCATTCCACCCATACCTGCCCAAGGATGGTTGGGAAAACAAACCTGGACAAGTTCAGCTCTGCGCTGTGGCCCATTTTTTAGCTCATCCACACGTTCAGGGCAGGCAAGAAACCTCATAAAAATCCCCAGTTTACCTGTGATGAGCCGATTTGGATTTTACCAGCTGGAACCTACACCAGCTGGTAAAACACTCCCAAGTCAAAGAATCACAGAATGGTTTGGATTGGGAGGGATTATCTCATTCCAAAACCTTGCTGTGGGCAGGGACACTTTCCACTATCCCAGGCTGCTCCAAGCYCTGTCCAACCTGGGGGCAGCCAGGGCTTCTCTGGACAACCTGTRCCATTGTCTGAGAAAGTYCCTGTTGCTCTCTGCCATCCACCTGCCATATTTAAGAGCACACAGTTTAGAAGACAAGGGACCAGCACATGCACATTTTTAGAAAGCTCACACAAAACAAATCTTTATTCTTTGTCGCAGAAAATAAATACAGGTGCATATTCCATACGCTTTTCTATAAAAGCACTCCTACAAAATCACTGAACTGCATACAACAGTACAACCTTTTTGGCTTTTAAAATGCAAATATTATACAGTCACTTMATTCTGTTATCATTTAAAGCACTTGTAGCAAGCAACTTTGGAAAAGGAATGCTTAATTTAGAAGCCAAATTCTTGCCTCAAGTGTTTTGTGAGATTTTTCCATCATGTATAGTGCATCTAACCTAAAAGCAACTAGAACAGTTTTTTGTAAAATGTTTATTCCCACCCACCACCCCCCAAAAAAACCCTGCCAAGGAAAAAAAAAAAAAAAGCTCTTAAAAACTGTTCTACCTTGATACTTAAACCAAGAGAAAACAAGAAGTGGCTCAATAGAAATATTAAGGTAAGCACGACGCTTCACAGCTCGTTCTCTGTTCGCTTCCAGTTTGGCCCGGGGTGTTTCTTTAGAGGAAGAAACATTAATCATCCAGTCCTATATTCCTGAAAAGGTATGACATGGACTCCCCATTATGGATCCTGCGAATGGCTTCYGAGAGGATCATGCTGATATCCACAGTCTTGATTTTAGGGCACTGWAGTTTTTGTATTTCATGTGGAATTGTGTTTGTAACAACCACCTACAGGAAGAAAAAATGATCAGGAAGGTATACCTCTGTTATGTTTTCCATCTTTCCTATTGGAAGTGTAAATGGGAGTTTTACAAAATCATCCTGGMTGATAAAAAAACATTTTACATTACTGTCAGGGTCAAAATCTTAGAAGTGCCATGTGTTGCTATGGGTTGCACGTATCCATGGATACTAATGGCACTGTCCCTCGTTCCTTTCGTTCGTTCTGCCACACAGGTCCGGAGAAGGTACAAAAACATCACATCCACCCACTGAAGGCAAAGGTCTGCTGATACTGAAAGTCCAGCATCACACCATTTCCCACTTTTCCCACTGCTATAGTTTAAGGACATGTGGATGCTAATATTCCAGCACACAATTCCATAGTAAGAAACCCTGAACCCAGGAATCTCCCATTGAAATCCTTAATACCATCATATTTCAACAATCAAATGGAGAGAAAATTGCTCGTTTAAAAATCCCAAATCATTTGATCAGAGCTCAGAAYCCACACTTACTTCATCGATGGCAGACTCCTCAATCAGCCGGGGAGCATCTGAGGACAGCAGGCCATGGGTGGCCATGACAAAGATCTTGTAGGCCCCTCTCTCCTTGAGGGTCTCAGCCGCAGCCAGAAAGCTGTCAACGTCATCTATGATGTCATCCTGTCAAAATCCCAGAGTCACTGAGGGTTCACCACATCAGACAGATCAACACAGCACATCTGACTAACAGTACAGTGTTTCCAAGTGTAACAAATCCCAAACTATCAGAAAATTGCCCTTTTCCTTGACAAGCCCAGAGATTACATTCTGTTTTACAGAAAACATAAGTGTATCATAGAATCATAGAAAGGCCTGGGTTGGAAGGGACCTTAAAAGATCATYTCTTTCCAATCCCTGCCATGGGCAGGGACACCTTCCACTAGATCTGGTTGCTCAGAGTTCCATCCAGCCCAGCATTGAACACTTCCAGGGATAGGGCAGCCACAGCTCACCCTTAATACATGGGAAAAAAATTCTTCCTTATATCCAATCTGACCCCACTCTCTTGTAAGTCTGAAGCCATTCTCCCTTGTGCTGTCACTCCAGGCCCTTACAAACATTCTCTTTATTGCAGACTCCCTTCAGGTACTGGAAGGCTACAATCAGGTCACTCCAGATCCTTCTCTTTCCTAGGCTGAACAATTCCAGCTCTCTCAGCCTTTCCTCATAGCAGAGGTGCTCCATCCCTCTTRGTGGCCTCCTCCAGACTTGCTCCAACAAGTCCATGTCCATCATCTCGACTTCACTGTTATTTTTAAATTCACCACCAGGAACAAGATGATTCTCCCCTTCTGTCACATGCARGCACCACCTGAACCCCCTCCCTTTCAGGTACGCACTGAACAGAATTTCACAGCTCAACTCATGGAAATAAGATCCAAATGCTGCTTTTCAGAGTGGATCTCTTCATAGCTCACAGTCAGCTTTGTGAATGTGCTCAGTGCTGCCCCATGGTATCAGAAATCCACCAGCAACCCAGGTTTAGAGGCTGATTCAGAACAGCTACTTGATTTCTGCAACTTCCACATGTTTAATATGATTTAYGAGAAGTGATGGCATCTTACTTACCACAATGATAGCTATTCTTCCTCCTACATCTCCAACAACTGTGATGGGTGGTTTTTCCTTGGGAATCAGCACTGGTTAATAGGAAATGTATTAAGAGGGGAGGAAAGGAGAAAGAAAAGAGAATGTTTATATAATTTACTTCAATTATGGAAATGTCTGATGGATCAACACCATTACAGAGAACATGAAGCAGCAACTATTGCAAYAGCATTACTGACAAAAACCACTAATGCATAAATAATTTTTAAGCTTAATTAAAATATTAACTATATTAATTTATACCTGAATATCAATTCATTTCTTAATTTCAGCATAGAAACAGAGCGGCCTGCAGGCACAACCAGTTCAGTCACCCATTGACACCCAAGTTGTCAAGCTGGATTTATGCACTGCAGTTTTGCTGGCCAGCTGCAGGWTACATCCACATTCAAGCAAGGAATCTTTTTCCCCTCGCTAAGTAAAAAAAATAATCTTTCTCTATGAATAGCCACTCCTTTTAGACAGTCCATGACTGCCAGACCACCAAACCCATGAAAAACAACAAGCAACACTTTCTCACACACACTTACTTACTGGGAATCTCCAGACTGGGRTGGATAGCAGCTACGTATTTGGCTGTAGGAGGTGAGTGCCGACCATCCACCATGTCTGACTCAGCATCCTGAGCTTCCCCGTGGATCACAGCGATTCCCAACCGTAAGCGCTCAGCAAACGACTGTGCCCTGCAGGAAAAGGGTTAAAAGAACACAGAAAAAGGTTAAATTTAAAATAATTCACATATGTACAATCGTAATATATTTCCATTTTATTTCTAATGTTACAGAGGGAAGTCAAATGATCCTAAAATTTTAGGAGAGCTCATGGAAGAAATCAGCTGCCTCTCAGTATCTTGTTTTTATCAGTTTGTTAAAGTTAGAATAACCTTCAAAGTGCCCATATGGGCCTTAAAGCAACAGGAGAAATGCTGCAAGTCACATAATGCTGACTACTCCCTTCTGCTTTGCCCAAAAAACACTTTCTAGCCTTTCAGCATTCTTCGATCTCATGCTTTAGCAGGACACATCTAACAGCAACCAAGAACAGCCTTGATATCTGGATTGTCTACATTTAATTGGAAAAAAAATTACATGAAAAAAGAAAGAAAGTGTTCATCTATTTATTTTAGTACTAAATAAAGACAATATCCATGACCTGCTGACACATAACCTGAGATACCCTACAGAAAATGAGACCCAGATGATCATCCTGCCTGACAAACCACACATGAGGTTGAACAGCTTGGATGTTTTTAATTAGCTGTCATGAAGTTCCTTCACAGTACAATATTTCTTCAACTAAAATTAGAAATTTCTGTAAAGAAGTGTAAGTTTAGCTGGGGGAGTGAAAAAAGCAGAGTCGGGAAATAGAAATTTGCATCCCAGATATTGGAAGCAGCAAATACAAATTAGCACATCCAACCCACGTTACCTTGCACACCCAAGGGTTGAGGATCCTGCCTAAGGATCTAAGYCTCCTCTGGTTCAAGTAAGCCCAGCACATCCAGAGTGATTCACTCAGCTCTAACATCAGCACCTCAGAGCTGTGCCTGAATCACCTCCTCTGTCCTTAAGCCTTGTTTCACTGTCCAAACAATCCAAAGTCTGGAGAATAATTTGCCCATCGTGACACTCAGTTAATTAAAAATGAAAAATCTTCCACCCTGTGGTTATCAYACAGTTACAGTATTTTTGCAAGTAGTTAATTACAGGTAATTATTATTCCAAACATTAAGTTATGACTTAGCAGACATAATTCTATCAATAAAACCATAATAATTACCTTAAAATGCAATATTAAACTGAATAAAGTTCTAAGTAACAATAAAATTATTCATTAATTTTCTCAGAGCTCAGAAACCGCAGAGTCGTTCTGAACTTCACCATGCAAGGGTTCTTTTTCACAAGCAGGCATTCATCAAAAGCATTTTCCTARATTGTTTTCAGCCTGGATTAAGCTGAAACATCTAATCATCCTTCTCATACAACGTAACTCCTCAAATACTGTCCTTTGATACTCATAGATRTGCATGAAGAAGCTAAACAATACAGTTCTGGGATCTTTTCCTCCAGAAATCACTGTGTAATGTGTAACTCATCTCTCCATTTGCTGGCATTAACAATTACTGGATAAGCATTAAAATGCTACAACAAATGCCTGTCTCCACCCAAGAGGCAATACTGACACAGTAGAAAAGAAATGGAAAAGAAAGAAATGCAAAATTACCTGGCCAAAACAAAAGAAATCACAAAAAGTACTGCTGGAGAAAAGGATGACAAAAGGTGWTTTGCTATACAAAATATGAAAAACACAGAATATCACAATTCATTGGCATGKAAGTCTAAATAACTTTTCCACAAATTCTTGGTTTGTCACCACAGCAAATCCAGCGTCTCTTAAACCATCATCTAGCTCTTACAGCACCTGCTGACAGCACTGTAATTCCAGAGTTTAGGAACAGTCAACTAAAAAGCTTCAAGGATTAAGAACAGTCATTCAACCACCAAAGACTTCACAATCAAAATCATCTCAAACAGCAAACCCAGTTTCACCATCTGTATTTAGGATCTAATCAACTACGTTCTTAGTTATGCCCACGTTAAGAAACTTTTGTGGATTAATTACATTACTCTTCCAGCCATTTTGCCTCAAAGCAGGAAATTTATAATGTAAATCCACACAAATATAACATGATTAAAAGCCTTCTTTATCATAAGCACTGCACTGATTTACCCCATCCTTTTGTATGGGTTTTTAATTTCCTTAGATTTATTATGTTTGCAGCRATGATGTAAAAACTACACAGCTGACAGAGCAGAACTGGGAGGAGTGTGAAGGCTGCATCTTGTGATTATTGGATATCTGCCCATCATTTGATCCTAAGAACAAAATCCCGACAGAGATTTCCTGCTCTACGGCAAGAGAGCAGATCTTACCCACCTCTTTGCAGACGCAGGAGATTTGGCCACAATTACAGCATTCCTGTAGTCTGGTATCTGTAGTAAATAACAGATAGCAATGTCCACTTCATATCTTTAGACAAATTTAAACTCAGTAAGAATCAGAGAACTTTATTTTGCCAGAAGAATTTTAAGCATCAAACAGTTTACCTACGAAAGCAACCTCAAGAATCCACGGTACATGATCAGAGTTGACAGCTCAGTAAAAACATGTACTTARAAAATTCAGATGTTAACTTCAAACTGTACATTTTATGGTACAGATAACAGAAAAGTAACTCCTTTAGAACATCAGGGTTTCACCCACAAGTATTAAAAGAARCAGGAAACCATCAAAATTAAAGTTTCCTGTTCACCTTCAACTGTCTTCAATCACCAAAAACCAGCATTTCACCATTTCCTATTGCTTTACAGAGTACCCTGAGGAAAGTCACACCTGGGTTTCCCTCTGAGGTCTCACAGGTACTTCAGCCAGGCTTAACAAGCTCAGTCTGCTCCTAATTTTGCTGGACCTGTTTCACTCCAGATTCCTGCTTTCCATCTAACCAGCATTCTAGCCCCCATCTTTCAAAAGTTTCTTATTCTCATCTCCATATTCCCTGCACACAGTGACTCCAGATTCATCTGACTCGTCCGTAACTTCTCAAGCATTCCACCATTCACACTTCCAGTCCCCCTTTCCAACAGCAGCTATGTTCCCTCTGGTATCCCATCTTACCCCACTCCTTGCAAACTCAGCCTTTTTCTTCACTGTGCTGCCCTGGGATGATCCATTTCTATGGAGAACAGCTTAAAGAGAACTTGTCTGTCCTATCCACTGGCCAAAACCTGAGCCAAACAAAGTCCTACAGAGCAGGTTCAGTCCTCAGAACCCCAGTGTTAAGGGATGGAAGACTCTTTACTAAATACCTGCAAACTGATCTGCTATAGATGTAATTTCACAGATCTGTGGGGATGAGACCCTGTCATGCAGCTCCCCACCTTGCTGGCAGATGTCAAATACCCATTCCAGAGTACAGAAATGCTTGGGGTTTCTGCAAACACAGACAAGGTAAGTGCTTCCACAATCTTATCCTCAAACTTACAAATTGCACTGGCTGATTATTTCCAAAAGCTCTGCCTGAAATGGGCATCAGAAAGAAAAATTAAGTTCTGAATTTAGGCAAGGGCTCAACCAGCCGAAAATAAATTTTCTAAGGATGTCAGGCAACATTAATAATCCACAACATTAGTAACTCCACCTATAAACTRGGAATTCAGCACGTTCTGTCTTTTATAAACACAGAGTTATACAAGAGGCTACAAAGATTAACATGACGGAAGGTATGGACAAGGCAGGGCCTGTCACTTGACATAATAAAGGCTTTGATCTTGTTCAGACATCGTTGCCTCATTTTTCCCCTGCCAAATTACTGAATTTGTTCTCAGCTCTTCAAAATTGAAGTCATAAAGTCAGAAATGTCATCCAAAAGACAYGAAGGTGTCAACAACTCCATGTAACAAAGGGCTACGTCACCCTGGGATTAACACGTGCACAAAGCAAAGAGAAGCCATCAAGTATCCAACATTTGTCAAAAGCAAACAGGAAAACCACCTAATTATTTCATGAATTTCACTGACTGGACTGTCTTCACCACAGACAGAACACCAAGTAATTCTCTTCACACCTAGGCATAAATTTCCAGCTGGAAACAACTACAAGCCCTCATCCTCCTAACTTTTARTCAACCTTTTTTTGTGACCTTCCTTCTTATCAAGCTGGACTCCATTTCATGCTCCTCAGTACATCCCACCATGATTCCCACTGCTTTSGAAGCTCTGGCATTCCCTGTGCAGGATATCCAGAAAGCTGCAGCCACCAGGAACCTGAGAGGAATACTAAATTCCTCCTGAGCAGCAGCAGATCAAAGTTTTTAAGAAAAGATACTATAAATTATCTGGCTGAAGGTACTTGCCAACAGAGATCCCATGTGATCACATCCATTCAGACACCTCCAGTTTTAGAAAGGCCCCTCATGGATGAGCAGAGGAATGAAGACTAAAAGTATCTTTTGCAACTTGTCTACACATATTTCAGATCTCTACAAATGGCTGCACAGCAGTGCCAGACTCAAAGCTGCAACAATTCTCTGTAMATCATTAAAAGCTCAGGAATCAAAATGTGTTTCAAGACCAAATCAGGACCATGATCTTGTTATCAACCATAAACCACACTTTAAAGCAACACATTAAGGCACAACTTGTCTTGTGTCTGCTTATTTGTTCTCCACTTTTGTTCCTTTTTTAAAGTTAGAAGTGCTTACAAGTGCAATACTTCTGTCCTGGAACACAAGATGTGTTCACAATGACTGGGGCAAAGCCAAAGCCTGGAGTTTTGTTCTACCATYCTCTTTGACTCTATTACCAAATGAAACTATAATGAGGGATTCAAATGGTAACTAATTCCCCAAACAGATTTTAATACTGTCATAATAAAATCATGTTGGTTTGGGTTTCTCTAAGGGGGTGGAGTGGGGTGTGTTTTGTTTTTTAAATTGAAGCATTCCTATCTCTATAAAAAGATAGCTTGGACTCAAAAGCAAGAGTGAGCTAAACCTTTTCTCTCACCAGGAAGAAAGCACTTGCTTTATTCTAAATTACTATTAGTCAGAGGCTTAACGTGTATCTTATACCTACAATTATCATCTGCACATTTTGTATAGGTGAATCTAGCWGTAGCACTTCTCAAAACCCTTATAAAAATAAGATGGAGAAATGGAGGCACRGAACATCCCAAGTTAAGCTCCTCAAGTCAAGACATGCAGTCTGAACAAACAGTGGGTGAGATTTCCACCCACCAGTCTTACTTTCAGAGCACAATCAATAGGCTCTCCCATYGTTTACAACTTCCAAGTGTTTCTATAATGTGATTTAAATTTATACCCACACAAGCAACCCATCCTATAAATGTCAAGGAAACTGGAAACAGGAAAGGAAGAGGACATCGAGAGCAAGAAAATCCTCTTTTTTTCAGTGTTAGGAGACTATTTTTACTTAGATATAGAATTGCTGCATGGGTAAGAAAACACCAACTCCTAATGAAAGCAAAAGTTAAGCAWGTGGGGAAGAGAAGAACCAAACACCCAACCTCACTCCCTGCCCAATAAGACCAGTCCTCCCTTAAAATTCAGTTTGAAGAGTTAATTTTTTCAGAGGGATTCGTTTCACATGCCCTGAACCATGACAAAAAAGGAATTTAAAAAAAACAAAACAACTGTAATAGTAGGCCTTCCTCACCTCTTCTTGGATGTACTGGAGTAAAAATGGGGATGCTCTCAAGTTATCAACTGGAATATTGAAGAAGCCCTGGATTTCCTTCTGATGCAAATCCATGGTAATAAGATGAGTTAGTCCTTTAAAATGAAGTAATAAGACACACAAAGTACATCAAGAAAAGTAAGAGAGAACAGACACGCTTTATTTTTCTAAGTTTCACTGCAGTTTGTCCACAAAATCTCTAAGCTGCACAAGAACACTAAGTGAAAGTATTTAACAAATTAATCATGTCCCTCTTGAGCACACTGGCATTAAAATGTTTTGAGACTTCTACAGTGTTTTTTTTTAAAAGAACCTCAGAACACTGCACATAACTGACTCTGCAGTGCCACACTGAGGCAGGCAAGATCCTTCTCCATTGGACTTGGGACAAAATGGAAGCACTAATTTGTCCTATGTCACACAGCAAGACCCTGGCACGCTCATTAGAGTTTTGAACTGAAAAATGGGCCCAGCTCCTAACCAAAACCCCCTTCTCTCAAAATAACCACCCAAATCACACAGTTTATTATTAACTGCCTGTTTTTTTCCAGGGATGAGAGTGAAAGGAAAGGAATAGAAAATGTGTTGAAGGCTGTGAAAATGAATCYCATTCTCCCACATGGTCTCAAATGTAAAGGACAAAGTGCATTCATCCAGCAAGTAAAAAACAAGCCAGAAATGACAAGGCACAACTGTTCCAGACTGTAAGAAAGGCAAAGAATGGTTATTATGACAGGTGGATACCACAGCCCAAAGCAGCTGAGCCCAGCAGACTCATTCTGTCAATTCACTACAGCTCAATGTAAAATGGTCCTAACAAATTTGGATTTTTTATAATCTCATCATTTGGAAACATTTCTAATTACATTCTCCTTTTTATGTWGGTTTTAAACACATGAAAAGCTTGGCAGTTACTTTTAAACAGAGTCCAAATTTGTGTACAGATCTCTCTAGACCTGGAACCTGACAGCAGGAGCCCCCTTTGCCCTGATTATTAAAGGACAGCCACATTCTTACCAGCTTTGCACATCATTGAGGCCAGCAATTTAGAGACAATGGAGCCCCTTTTCCTCATCTTGCACTGTTTGCTGTAGGGGAAGTAAGGAATCACTCCAATAATGCTTTTGGCACAGGAGGTTTTACACGCATACACCATGATCAGAAGCTCCATGATCGTGGTATTCACATCCCTGCAAAGAGAAACATCTGCTTCTGTATCTGGTGCATAAAAATCCTGTATTCAATACAGTAYTTACACCCACTCCAGGGATTTCATACCGAAGTATGATGGCAGAGTGAACATCACTAAGAATTCAGCTGTGTCCCTCAGAATGACAAGTACTCTCAACTCAGCATTTTATTTTTTCACCAGAATTACACTTCTTTTTTTTTTTTTTTTAATTGGTTACTTTGGACAATTTTGTTATTCCATGTTGCTGTAACAAAATCGTCCATAATTCATCTCCAATACAATTTTTTTCACATGAATTTTTTTAAGGAAAAGTCATACTTTACAACATATTCCTCTACTGTTCAAGCCAACAACAGGCCAGATACTAAATTCTTAATAATTAGCATCTATTCTCTGCCTGAAATTAAGAGACTGAGAGGGTACATTTTTTTARAGAATTGGTCATCAACTAAGATCTACTATTTCTGCCATTAAAAAAAGTCTAAGCATTTGTAAAGTTCTTTTCACATAAAATTAAAGAACTCCCGAATCACAGACCAGGAAACATCATTGCCCAGGAAACATTCCCCATACATCTAGAACTTTTGTGATGATTTTAGAGATAGGGAGCTGAAAAGAGAAGAATTTAAAGAGAATGACAGAAGCAAAAGAATACACTTAGGGAAAGAACGCAGAGACCAAGGGGATAGGTTTTATTGATATATTCACTGAAAATTAAAATAATGGAAGTTAGATAATGCTGATTGTCTTTTTGTACATATTAAAAAAACCCCAAAACCAGTCACAAAACCACCCCACAAAGGAAAGCCTCGATCTAGTTAATCTAAGCTTATTACACTGTATCACAAACATAAAAGGTAATTAAAAATAAAAACCAGAAGTATTCCTATGGACAGTCCATGTCAAATGCTAGCACAGGGTCTTTAAACAGTTACTCACTTTGAAACTGTTTGGATGATAAATACATCCTTTCCTCTCACAGACTCCTGAATCTGCACTCGTGTTTCTGCCAAGAAGAGAAATATGTAATATTTGCAATAGCAAAACTCCTTAGAGTCTAAGAAAAATGGAGCCAATACATGAAAATCAGCATTAGATMCATTCCCAGTTTTGCTAATTACATGCTCACCTCTGTTTGGCTCTTGATAAACCTGAACTTTCCCCATCTCAACTCCCAAACGCCTGCCAGAATAGAAAAAAAGTAAAAGTCAGTAAGGAGAAAGGAAGGACAAAACATATAAATGTAAATCCCATATAATGCAATAGTTACTGAAAAGGCTGCATTCCATGGGAAAAAACCAAGGCAAGAAAATCCCAAACCATAAACCCAGTAATTACAGTGAACATCTCTTGACAAAGCACCTMCAATTTCCAAAAGCTGCACTGCAGACTATGCTAAACTTATTTTTAAGTCAAGCTCAGAACAAGTAGCAGAAAAAAAATGTTTGAATACTAAATCAAGCAACAATTTCTAATTTTTAATACATTTCTTGCCCTACCTGTATACACATACATGTGGCAACATATATTCACGCAATACTTAAAAACCACTTAAAAAYTTTATTTTCTATAGAAACAAAGTCAATGCAGAGTGAAGAGGAAAGAGTAACAAGCACTATTTTATGGCTCATGGATGAATAATATCTGCTGCATTTATTCCCTGTCAGCATTAGCTAGACCCCATCACTACAAAAAGGAGTCCAGAGTATTTTCTGCACTCAGCTCCAAATTCTTTCCAYACGTAACCTGAGTTCCTCTGCACTCCCCCTTCTCCTCCTATCGCACCTAACTTTGGGTAAATAAGCCTCTGGAAGAAATCCACCCTGTGCAATATTCCTAGAAATTTTATGCATCCTAATTAGCACAGTAAAAATTTATTTAAGTCATAAAACTTCTGTTGAAGCTGTTCATGGATTAAGGCTAAAGTAATGTTCCTGTCCAAAATATACAGAAAGCAGGAGGGATGCAGTTTTCCTGCCTAAAAAAASCCCAATACAAGGAGTAAGAAAACTTCTGCCGTGATGATTTAACACTATCCAAACATGAATTGCCCTACGTGTTTCCCATAAAATGTGGCAGCCAATCACAACCTGCCACAGAACAATTCAAACACAAGTTACTCTCTTCATTATTGAGCTGCTGAAATATAATTGCAATAGAGAGCACTTCATAGTGCAAACCATGGCAGCTTTCCCATGTAACTTTCCTTAAACAGGGAAATCAAGTGGCCACCAAAACAAGTCCCACCAGAACAACTCAAGATCCCAAGATCCCCTGCAGATTTACTTACTCAGCAATCCTCTTGGACAGTTCCATGCATGAGGAATTGGAATTAGCTGAAAACAGCACCAGCCCACCCTTGGTGATATTCATGATGGCCCCAAATTCAGTTGATGGCACACAAAACATCAACCCTAAGTTGTTCTGCCGCTTCTAAAAGACTGCAAGAGATCAAAGGTCATTTAAAGACATATTAAAAACAAAACTATAAAAACAAACAAGAAAAAAAAACCTAAAACACTTTCTCTGTTTATAAAGTGTAGTTTCCCATAAGATGAATATTCCAGCATCCTTAATATTTTTTACCCCACTTTAATAGCTCCCTACAGCTCTCCAAAGACCCCCCCTTCTAGAATCAACAGGTTTCTTCCTTTTTTTTTTTTTTAACTTTTTTTCCACAGGCTATCATCCAGTAACACTGATACATTTTTCCATCAACTTGCCCAGTTCATTTTCCAGAACTGAGCAATATTTATTGACTTTCCCAAGATCACAAAGCAGTCATGGGTGGATCTGAGCTAAAGAGAGCTCCTGGTTCCTGGTTAGAAAAGTCTWTTTCCATAGCTGAGTCTCTTTTCATCACTTTGCAGTAACTTATAAACTTACAAATAAGGATGAAATGTAAGGAAGAATTCAATAAAGCTGGCAGCTGCAAATAATGACCTCTTGCACAGCAAATCCACTTGCTGAAGCAGCTGTTATCATTCTTTGAAAGCAATATTTCTCCTGTGAAAACAGGAGAAAAGTATCAGGAGGCAATCAGTATAATTGTTGGGGTTTTTTTGCTCCAAATAAAGACGCAAACCACTAATCTCACCAAGGATTTAATGGGATTAGATTTTATTATTATTTTTGGTACATCACATTTTCACAATTACTTCTACTATAAAATTTTAGTCAAATAAGAGGGAAAAAAATCACATTGACCAGCAGCCCTGGATAGACTGCAACAGCATTCAACTCAAAATCCTGCTGCACTTCACTTCTGCTGTATAAATAATCCAATCCTCAATGATCCATTTCAGGATCATGTAAGGGACTGGAAATATTAAATATGAGTAGTATGATTTAAACCAAAGTAAACAGAAGTTACAGCTAAATCAGTAACTTCTTTCCTGGTAAACACCTCCCTGCTGAGAAACCAAATTATCTAATAGTCACATGTAATCCATTAGAAAAAAACTGATGATGTATCAACTATTAAGTACTCCAAAACAGCAACTAAAAGAAAAACAAGAGTTTTGTATTTACAGGAACAGCTGGCTAGGTCTGTAATGCAACTCCTTTTCACCTCCTTTACAACCAGACACAATCTCGCTCGGCTTAASTTTGTCAGAAGAACCTGATTCACTCTCATGAAGAGTCAGAGTCAAGTCAGGAGCTTCCTAACAAGGAATCTGTTGATGCCAAGGCTGAGCTCTGCTCAACAACTGTGAATGAAAACCTGCCTGTCATCAGAACCTCCAAACTGTGCAGAGATCGAGCACAAACAGCAACAACTTCAGCCCCAGAAAGCCTGAATGTTTCACTCCACTAATACCAGAAGGGTCACCCYCATATCCCTAAAGCAAGACCCCTATGCATCCCAAATTAAATATCTAAAAACCCACATCTCTTTGATAGTGTTTCTCTGTTCTGCTGCTCACCCTCTCTCTGCAACTCCCAGCTGTCAACTAATGGCCATCACCCATCAAATATTCATKATGGTATTCAAGATCCATCTCAGCTCCATCAGTGAGCACAAACCTGAAATGCTCTTAGGTCTCAGAACACCACCTGAGAGCACTCTGCTTGTGTGCATGGGAACAGCATGGAGATAACTTTCTGTGTTACTAAATGTATTAATACTGTTCAAAAGGCTTATTTTTTATCCAAATGTGTGTCCTCTTTGCTCCATGGATTAGAGAAATGAGGAGTGTTAAGAGATCTGAAAAGATGAGTTATTGGCTCCCAACCATTGCTGAGGGTGCACTTTACACCACAATAAGGTACCAATGTATTTATAACTAACAATGAACATTGCTCTTCATGTAACTATAGGTCAAGGACTTTGCTTGTGGATGTACTTCAGCAGCTCAAGTGGGCTAGGGTGTGTGTGGACAGAGAAGGTGCATCTAAAGAGTAATATGGATRTATCAACCTTCAAACAGGTGTTGGGATGAAAGCAAGCTCACAAAACTTTATTAGATGTGCAAAGACATGACTCCACGCGGGTACACGGAACCATAACACACTGATGTGAGGTGGACCAACCTTCCAAGAATTGGGAGAACAAAAGCACCACAGAACAGGCTGCAGCACAAACTCCTGCCTTTCCTTCTGGGCTGCACAGAATTACACAGACACATCACGATGAGCACGACAACTACCGGGAACACATGGCTTTATGCCTGCATGAACTGAGCATGTCCACACAGAAAGCAACAGAGGCAGAAAGAGAACTGTGTGGGATAACCATGGTACCAAGGAATGGATCCCCATGGGATGGAGGGAATCTGCACCCTCTCACCAATCTCTCCACAGGGGCTTTTTCCGGCCCTCCACACTCACCGATYTCCCTGGGCTAACAGACCCTTCCCAACCCACACCTCCCTACCAGTCTTTAGATGCTCCAGGTGGGTTTCACAGGCCCTGTGGTCCCTGTGGGTCCCATCCCASCTCCCCGGSAGCGGCCCGGGCACGCAGCAGCCCCACGCCGCTGCCCCTCACCTGTGGYGCTTGGGGATTGCCCAAGCAGCCCCGCAAAGAGGCCTCCCAGGAGAGGGTCTCCATCCCCTGAAGGAAGGACGAAGTAGCCCATTCCTCAGGCACCGAAACCCCGTGTGGGGAAGGGGGATGTCCTGCCCTCACACAGCCGGCTGAGGTGGGCTGAGCGGCCGGGCGTACCCCTCGCTGAAGGCCTTACCTGCCGGCTCCGGCCCCCCGGCCGCGGGAGAAAGCGGCCCGGCCGGAGGGGAAGGAGGGGGAGAGGCAGAGGCGGCGGCGGAGCTCAGCCCCTCCGGTGCTCCGCGGGCAAGATGGCGGCGGGGCGTGAGGGAGGGAGMGCGGGCGGGAGGGGCGGGCCCGAGGCGACGCCCCCCCCCSYTYCCSSYYMRSSSYKRRGGGRWYSSGSSSCMWYYTYCYYCYYMMCCTCTCTGTGCTCGGCGGGGAGCGGGACGGGGTCYTGGAATCACTGAGTCTCAAAATTTTAGAATCATCAGGATCGGACGAGRCCTTCAAGATCATCTAGTTCCACCCAGCACTACAGCGAAACCCCATCACCCAGCGCCAGATCCGGATGCCTCTTCAACACCTTCGGGGATGGTGATKCCACCGCCTACCTGAGCACCCATTYCAATGCCTGACCACACGGACAACGAAAACARTTTTCCTRATATCTAATCTGAATCTCTCGTGTCTCTGCTTAAGGAGTTGAAGAGAGCTATGAGGGCCCTTGAGCATCCCCCAGACTAAACAAACCCAGCTCAGTCATTGCTCATAAAATACATTTCCTAGACCCTTCACAAGCCTTGTTCCCCATTGCTGTAAAAGAGAAGTACACATCTGAGTCCTCAGCTGGAATGATGTGGGCACCCCAACACCAACACCACAATTCGGCTGTCGCCCCACCAAAAATTACCCTGGTGCTAAATCCGTGTGGAATAACACGGTGATGTCCATAGGGTGTGGTTATTTTTGTGTTTCCACACCAGAGGGGTGGACCAGGGCCGTCACGCTGCTCTGGGTGTCTCCATCAGTGWGGCTGGTCCTCTCCATCCCTGCTGGACACTGAGCTATCACCTGGCTTTGCCATCAGCAAAGTCTTTATAGAAAAAGAGGAATTTATGGTAAGTAAGAACAGAAACTATCAGTGGCCTTGCAGTTCCTTGTCAACAGCACACATGATTTATCTGGAGTTCTCTCGGGACTCTCCTTGCCACATACATCAGTTGAACTGCACAAAGGTTCTTCTGACATCTGAAATGMGGCTCTTATTTTAGTCACCCTGTTTAAAAAGAATAAAAAAAAAAGAGATTTTATCCAAAGACACCCATGACAAAATTGCTTTGAGGAAGTTACAGTCATCCCACACAGACACACATCCCTCCTTTAAATACAAAACCCAGACACCATGTTTCTTCCCCAGACTGCACAGTTAGAACATGTTTTAAATTACAATTCTCAGTACGCCCAAGTTGAACAGCGCTTTATGGATCAGAATTTTAGCATTTACCATAAAGCTACAAATCAGGTACTTTGTGCTGCAGCTTTTCTCACAAAAAGCAATTAAATTTGATTGGACTTCAGGGTGCACTGGAGCAAGGCTGAGCATCCCAACAGATATTTCTGTCCATGCTGGCATTAACAWAAAAGAGGAGGAAAAGCCACAGGCCAGCTCACCAAACATGCCTGTGAAGGGACAACATTAAATTCATAGTTTGAAACMGTGTTTTTGCCACTAAAAGCTGCATTTTCCACTTTAAATATTCACAGGCCCGTGTTTTCTCCAGATTTCAYATTTGCTTCTTGCTTCACGCATTCCAAGACTTCATCATCTTTTTTTAATTTTTTTTTTTTTTCAGCAGACTGGGAGCTGGGGAAGGAGAAGCCATTGAACTGCAGAGCAGATGTCAAGCACTCCACTTGCAGGATYACAAAGCCACAACATCTGTTTGAAATATGTAAGCAGAGAGGCCATCCGCCCCTTAGATGCTGCAGTGATCCTCTGCCTTTCCAAATCCTTTACCAAATTACACTGAGGTGCAAGGGAATAGTTCTGTCCCTTGCCACCCCGACCGTTCCCATCTTTCTCCTTTCAGGCTAGTGCTTCCACACAGCTGATTCAGGATCATTGACCCAAGCAGGTTCTTCTTTTGTTTCAGCATTTTTAGGATAAAAAGGAAGGTGGCTGAGCATTTTGTTGGTTTCTTCACAGAGCAGCAGCAATTTCTGCTTGCATCRGTCTCCCTCGCAGGATTCCTCTACMGGCTGGTGTGGCAGAGCAGTTTAACGCAGRACAACCAGAAACAACACATGGTGAAGCACTGACCCATAATGCAATTAGCAGCCTTCCCCAGAAGCAGTTTTCAATACCCCAGGGCACTCAAAATTTGCTGACTGCTTGATTTGTGCTGCCCCAAATTCCTGACATTGCCCAAGCAAACCACAGGRCCAGGAACTAAGTGATCCCATCTTCCGATGCTTTTCATAAGGCTACCACCTTTGTTTTCTTAGAGAAAAAAAATCCATTTCTTTCCCACCTCTGCCGTCCTGATCAGAGGAACACAAGTTTAAATCTCAGCTCCCAAAGGAGTGGGATTTGTTAATTTGACAATACTCAATCCAAAGGCTCCAGGATGAGCACACACACTTTATGCCATTTACAGTGATTCAGTTAGCTGCCATCTAAGGAATTCTGAAAATTTGCTGGGCGTGAACACACTGGCTCACAGAGATTTGTTGTTCTTAATCCAGATGTGACCCTGGCAAGGAGAGATGTGCAAAAAAACTCCCCGCCACCTAGCCCAGCCAAGGTGAAGGGCACTGCTCATCCAGCACTGCGCTGGACGACAACCTGCATCCATCACCTGAGAGAAGATAAATTCTGCTGTCACCCAGGCTCCTGAGCTCCATCCATCATTGCTTAGCCAGGTTGGCTTTTCTTTGTTTGTTTGGAGTTGTTTTTGTTAAAAAAAAAACCCAAACAACAAACCAAAACAGAAGTGGGTATTAAAACTCACCTACCAAACCACCTGACAGTGAGAACTATCAGACATGGTACACCAAAGAARCCCTCTCATTTGATCCTGACAGAGCCCTGGGAATAGGTTTGATCTTTCCCAATAAATAAACGCATCCCAAAAATATCCTCTACCCTACACAGCCCCTCTGAGCCCACAGGGAGGTTCTGCAGCACAAAGACACCTCCACACTGAGCCCAGATCGAAAGCCATCACCTCCCTGCTCCCCTGCCTTCAGTTTTACTGCCTGGGGGACAACTRTGTCCAATTTCCAGAAGATTCTGCCTCGGATATTACCCAGCTAGGGAGACAGAACTCAAAGCAACTATAAACACATTTCGGAATTGATGGAAGGCGGTGTAATTTTATCATGACTTGGAACTGATCTGAAAATAGCATTCCCTATGTCTGGGAAKCAAAGTGCTTTAATAAAAGTCCTGGAGCAGGGAACACGTCTTCTCTGTGTGAAAGGCTGTGGCAGTAGATAGCACTCATTGCTTTATCARATATTACTGCTTGGCTGTCTGTGGGAAACAGGCACAGACTCATTTGTCACAGTCCYGTTCTCCCTGAGTCACAAAGCTCTGACTGAAAGACTCCCTGAGTTCAGGGGCTTTTTCCTGTTTCCAACCACACTCCCAGTTCCGGGTCAGTCTGTAATGTTTAAYAGATCTGCTGCATCAGCTGCAGCRCAGACACGGGGTTATCTCCAGCCAGCCTCCCAACAAGGAGAAGAGAGGTTTGTGGGAATACCTGGAGTGTGACAGGTCCTGCACAGACAGCTTGAGCTGTTTGGACAAGCACTGCCCTGAAACTAGAGCCAGTTGTGCCTCTTGCTTGGTTTACAGATTCTCTTTGCTTTGCTGTGCATGGGTAGGTCTGTCCTGCAAAGTCTGCATAACATCCTGTTCACATCCATCACCTGATCTTTATGGGTGTTGTTTGCCCTTTGACTGGCCTTTAGACCAATGTGGTGGGACTATGCAGTGAAATAATGACATTTTAGAGAATTTGAACAGCTACACCGTCCATGCCAAACACCCGTTAGTGCCCTATTCCTCCTTGTCCTACTGACTKGGGCCCAGCATGATTTGCTGTTTGCCTCACCAAGCTACAGCTCCTCTCCAAAGAACACACAGGCACTGTGCTCTATGCAGGCATTTACTRAGCACAGGAAGGGCTTGACTTGGTTATTGTGGATTAAAGCAGAATTCGGCGTATGAAAGCAGGTCCTRTGCTTTGCATGCACAGCTGGGGGATGTAAAGAAAAATATGGTACCAGCCTTGGCCCACATACTAAAACGGAGCTGGAAGAGGAGTAGGGAAGGAGCAAAATGCAACCAGCATACAGTCTCCTGTGTCTTCCCCAGTTTGGTACCAATCTGGACCAGACCTGCATCAGCAAGAGCAGATTAACCCCTGGGCTGGGACTGGAACCCTCACCGAGCTGCTACACCAAAAAAAGGCTGAGCCTTACCCAGATCTCTTCAGCCTACCCCACTTACCGACACTACTATTAACATCTTCTTCACRGAAAAGTTCTTCACCAGTACCTCTCCTCTAACTCACTGTATTWTTTCCTGCCTAGTATCAGCAAGCTCTGGAAGAGGTTCTGTTCTCAGATGTCTGTGCACTGTCTTTGACCTTATCACACAARTCAGTTGCCCAAGTTCAAGAGTGGGACACTTAAAGATTTTACTCACCATTAAAGTCTCACCAGAGGAGAGGCGTGGGGACTGCTAGGCTTCCCAGAGGCTTTATTGTCTCATTAATCTCTCCTTAATGAGAATTTCCTCACATGCTGCAGTATCCCGCCCATTTATTTGCATTCACTATCCTGGTGCTGGTAGCTTTGAGGCTGTTATAGCTCCCACTCTTTCCTCTTTCCTTTTAACTATTCTGAGGCCAGTTTTTATCTCCATRCTGTCATCCAGGTCCCAGAGAGAAAATCCTTTCTCCTCTTGAGTTACCWCTTGCCATGTCCTCCTTGGCTAGTTTCCTCCCTGACATCTCTGCAGCTTCTCCCAGCTCCAGAGTCACCTGCAATAATCTCCTCCAAAGCAAGGCAGCAACAACTGCTCATGATGAGATCTCTGACTTAAATGCTTGCTAAAACCTTGCTTATTCTCTGAGCTAAGGCTCCCCAAGCACAGCCTGGACTGCACACACCTCAGTGCCTGAGCCCCACACGCCGCAGTGGCTCTGCCCATCCCAGCCCGCTGTTTGTAGGAGCGGGGCTGTCGGATCGGCCCCTCCGCAGGACCAATGAGRGCCTCACACCAGCGGGGCAGAGGGTTCAGCACCTTTCTCAATGACTGCAAATACTGAGGGGTTCAGGCTGTTCCACCCATCCARCGGCATCTGAAAGAGCCTTGACAGCAAAGCTGCGTCAGAAGGGGCCACAGCTGCCAAAGCAGCCGTTCAGCCTCATTGGATTGCCTGTTGGAAAGTATTTCCCCCCTTTTTCTCATTCAAGCTTTTTTAGATAAGCATATGGCAAATGAAAATATCAAAGTGAATGATCTCCTGGTTGGGAATGAGGGACTATCACAATTATCCCTGTGATAATGAGATAGTCTGAACATGAGGGAACTCAATACAATGGGAGATTTATCTTGGAACCAGTCCCTTGGCAGCCTAGCCTGTGTTGCTGTCAGCACCATTTCCCATTGCACAAGGGCAGGGATCAGACCCAGGATTACATATCCATCTCTATCTCAAGCACATCCTGCTCTGTAGGTTASTTACCCACCATTTTCCCAGTGGTAATTTCTTAGATCWCCCAGACACTATGCTTCACTTAAATCACATTGTCCCATGGGAATCTGTACCCACAGATCATTTGGATCTCCAAATGACCCAGAAATTGCTTTCTTTCCTGCCACAAACCAGGTCAATACTTCAAATACTGACCTTCAAAGCTCCCAGGGTGAGGAGAGAGGCAAGACAGGAGTCTGAGGCCTTGCTCCAACACTCACAGAGACTCTTGTCACAAGGAATTATGTGGACTGTGCAAACAGATAAGGAAAACCAGAAAGAGCAAACGTGGATCTGCACAACCTTGACACGGCAATCGATGTTGTAGTTTACCACCAGGAGCAAGTAAATAGCTCCAGAGTTACGTGCTGCATAGCAAACATTGCASTTTTATCTGGATGACAGGCAGCAATTTGTGGCAAAGGTTAAATCTCTCTGTTCACTCAAGCTTGACATATGATGGTCGTGTTACATTCCCTGTTCTCAGAGGGTTTGTGCATGAATTTAAGGTTAAGTGCATGTGTGCCTTTAGGATCACAACCTTCATTCAATATTGCATGGCCCAGCAGGCCCATAATTAATCCCCAACATGTTCAAGTGACAGCTCTCACTCGTAACATCATCCATGCAGAACAGTGAGGAATGTGTAAATTCCTGCGTTCCAGCTGAGAGTCAGAGATTTTCCAGCCACCGGAGCAGGGAGGCTCCAAGGCAGGTTTCTGACAGGATGAACAGGGCAATTGGTAGGTTGGACTATTTTACAGGTAAATGAGGTAGGGCAGGAGAGGGAAGTATGATACAGTCACTGCTCATTCAGCTGCTAAGGATGGGCTGGGAGTGACAACACTTCAGTGCTGTTATTCCCTGTTACATGACCAACGTTTTCTACTCACAAAATTGTAAGAGTTCCAGAGGTTTACAAAGCCTGTAAGAAAGCCCCCACCATCTTCATCCTGGACAGTATGTAAACATGAAACTTGACGAGACTCAGCTCAACCACTTGCTYTTCTTTCTCCTCCTAATCACTCGTTGTCAAATGTTCCCAAAGATCTGAAACCCAACAATAAACTATAACCATGGCCTGGCAATCTGATTCACGTGCCCCAGGCAAGTCCTCACACCCAGGTCATGTCCTGTCAGCCTCACTCATAGAGCTGCTGCTAATACCAGTGGTTTGTTTCCAAATTCTAGGTATTTAATCTTTTTATCTACTTGTTCTATTACCAAAGATGAACCTGCTCAGTCAGGATGGATCAAGTGTTCTATCCCACAGGCARCACAACAGGCTGGGTATGTTTTACAGAAGTTTATTGGGGGTTAATATTCATTCACCAACAGCACARAGTATCAGATCTTTGCTATTGAAGGGCTGGAAACATGTAAAACACAGAGACAAGCATTGCTCAGAAATAGTTATGCTGTACATCAAATCTGAAAAACACCAGCACGACCACTGATTTCTCTTGCCTGAGGAAAGAGGAATGTCTTACCACTCTACTCCCTACAAAAATACATACAGCCATTGCATGTAACCCTCTTTCTATAAAAGATGCATAAATAAGAGTCAAAAGGCAAAAGGAGTAAAATGCTGCTACTTTRACCCACCTTGCTGCAGCTCCAGAGTTCTTCCATTCCCATTGTGTGTTAAATCATAACATATTTGAGATACCTCCAAAACACGAAATCACACATTGTTAGCATGCGCAGCCCTTTGCAGTCCCCAGTCCCATGATTTGAACTGTGAACATGAGGGAAATTGCAAAGAAAAGAACGACCCCTTCCACACCAGCACCTGCTCAGACCCTCGGGACCTCCACTTCCGAAGCAGACCTGGATTTGCGCCGGCTGGTCAGGCTGCCCAGGACTGACTCCTCGCTGAAGGCCCCTTCAAAGGTCGACAGGATGGACTGGCGAAACTTCTCCTTGAAATCCGGCCCCACAAAGACATACAGGATAGGGTTGATGCAGCTGTTGAAGAAAGCAAGGCTGGAAACCAAGGGGATTCCTATGTAAAGGGCCAGTTTCATCTCATGGCTKGAAGAGTTTTTGGATATTTCTAGCAAGGAGAAGACGTGATAGGGGAAATAACAGAGGAAAAAYGAGACTGTGACAGCAATGATGATTCTGTAGGGCTTTGCAGAGTTGGCCAACTGCCTTCTTTTCAGCTTGACAGCGACAACGCTGTAGCAGATAAGAATCACCATGAAAGGGATGAGGAATCCACACAGAAATCGTGTGATGATCATCACTTTGTGCCGCATCCTCCATAGCCTCCGCGTTGCCTCGGATGTGTAGTCATCGGACAGTGCAAAATTATTGTAACAGCTGGTGACATTCCTGGAATTGACCACAGTGTCCCGAAAGATGAGGTATGGGGAGCTGAGCAGGAGAGCCAGGACCCACGTCCCCAGTGCGATCCTGGCCGCCAGCTCTGGGCTTCTGTGGTTGTGAGACCAGACAGGAAAGGCCACGGAAACRCAGCGGTCGATGCTGATGACCGTCAGGAGGAACACACTGGCAAACATGTTGAGGAAAGCGATGGTGCTGTTCAGCTTGCACAGGAGCTTCCCAAATGGCCAGTGAAAGCCCAGAGCGGTGTAGACAATGCTGAGGGGCAGGAAAAAGGTAAAGATGAAGTCAGCAATGGCCAGGTTGAGGAACCATACRGAATTCACAGTTTTCTTCATCTTGAAGCCTGCTATCCAGATGACGAGGCCGTTCCCTGTCACCCCCAGCAAACAGGCGATGCTGTACACTACCATGGACAGGATGTGCATGGTCTTCTGGAGGCCAGAGTAGTASTCATGGTCAGTGGCGTTCTCAGGCTGCTCCGTGGGGCAGCTGGCAGAGAAGGGGGAAGGGGAAGAAGTGCTATCCATTACTAGCAAGCCAAGAGCTGAAATGACAAAACAAAGCTGTTATCTGTGGCTCCAACAGCTCAAGAGAGGTGAAAATCTTTGTGAGCAAGTGTGCATAAAATGTGTATAAAAAAGCCAAATTAAATAAATTAATTTATAATTAATATAAAGTCCTTCTCTACAGTGTACAGCTGCACCTCGCAGAAACYACCTCAACCTGAGAAACCAACCCCAGTTTTGCTGTTGGTGTTGTCAGACCATCTCCATCCAATGACCCACAGCAGCAATCCAGCATGGGCCAGCAGCAGAACCATGGAAACACAGATTCCCCCCACTGTGACAATCTTCTTTGGATTACCATTGATAAATTATGACAGCAAAAACTATTTAGACTGGTAAYGATTGTTTATGTTAACGGACGTTTCTTCACCAGGATTTTTCCAGGGAAGCGYGCTCTAAGAGCAGAACAACACCCAAGCTCATATCCAAGTGTAACCATTGGCCATTTACCCACCCACCACCCTCTGATGAGACCACCCTTCTCAWCTCTCTCCCGCTGATCCTGGCATTTGCCTTGGTAGGTCCCAGCAGGACTCACCGTGGTGCTCCTTGGCTGCTCTGCCCACAGCAGGTGGTCTCGCCTCCTGGCTGACTCCCCTTCTGCTGGCCCTCTCCAGGGTGACTCATAGTGCCTCGCCTCATTTTCCCATGGCTTGGGATCACGAGAAATTCAGTAGGATCACTTATTCCCTGATCTCCTTCCTCAATTTGTAGTGTGTCGATTTAACCCCTGAAGCCCCGAAGGGTTCCCTCACGCCAGTTGGTCAAGCCCACCCACTAACTCAGACTTGAAGAATGAAGAAAACACGGCCCCTCTCCTGCCTGCACCACTCATCCCAAGGCAGCTCTTCCTCCCGAGCACCTGGAAATCCCTCCAGGCACCCCTGTGAAGGGGACAGGGCCATCTCTGCACCCCACAACAGCAGCACCGTGCCCAACCTGTGCCACGGCCTGGCACTCCAGCTTTCCTGGAGACACGGTCTTGGCTGGGAGATCTTGGGGGTGCCTGGAAGTGCTCCCTGCCCGGTACAGGGTGTGGGGGAGTCCCATCCTTTGGGTCACGGGGAAAGTCGCGGGACACTGGGAACATCCCAGGGCTGGGGACAGACACCTGGGGGTGCACGGCAGGCAGGGCTGGAGCTGTGAGTGACAGCAGAGGAGGGATGGCGACACAGGGGTGACAGCCCGGGCCCCCCGCCCCTCCCGGCCCGGCCAAGGTCACCCGCGCTCCGGCCGCCACGTGCGGACCGCGCCGCCAGCCCCGCCCCGGCGCGGGCCAATGGGAGGCGGGGAGGGGGCAGAGCGCGGCGCTGATTGGTCCAGGCGCTTCCCGAGCGTATTCCCCGCCGCCGGAGCCGGGGCGGAGCGCGGCGCTGATTGGTCCCGCTGCCGAGGGGCGGGGCCAGCACGGTCTATGGTAGCGCGCGGGTTCCCGCGCGGTAGCGGAATCAGGATCAGGTAAGGATCGTGCGGGACCGGGATCGGGATCGGGATCGGGATCCCCTGCGGGTGAGAGCGGGCAGGCAACGCCGGTCCCCGCTGCCCGGGTCACGGCAGAGGGGGCGCATCCCCGGGAGCCTCTGGGGATGTGGGAGGTGATGGAGTCGGGATACAGGGGGTGCAGAAATAGGTGGGGATGGAGCTTTAGGGCTGAGATTTGCTGAGGCTGGACTGGTGTCCATCATGAGAGGGGACACGGGGATGGTCTCATCCTGACTGGGAATGGGAGCTCTACTTCCACTGTGCCAAAAGCAGTGAGAGTGAGTGCTGCTGTATTCTGTGCTGGGGAGACATGCAGGACCCAAGCATGCTGCTCAGARCCAGAGCACTTCCTCTCACAGCCCTTTGTCCAGCCCAAGCCTTCTGGTAGTAAGGATTCCCACCCTGCCAGTGAGGGGTGGCATAACCTAGAGCATGACCAAAGATCCCGGCTCAGCAAGAGCAGCATGAATGGACTTTGGCAGCTTGACACTTGGAAACCGTGTGGGATTACTTAATAACCTGCTCACAGCCCTTCGCCTGTCCTTGCAGGGTTAATGAGTAAAAAGATGCATTGTCTTCTGCCAAGGCAGCAGCTGGGCTGTTATTCCTTCCCCAAGAGCAGCAATGGCATGGACTGGGCCAGAGGGCTCCTGGCAGGCCTGGCTGTCACCCATGCCATGGAGCCAAGCACAGGCAGAGCTGCTGCCTCTCGGGGCCTCTCAGCTCCACAAGATGCTTCAGTCAGGGCTCAGGGCAGGACTCTGACCTGCTGGGGGCTTGCCCAAGGGAAAGCAGCCAAGAGGTTTAAGCGTGCTGGGCATCACAACGTGCATTAGAATTGAGGTCTGTGAGTATGAGCACTTCACTGCCCTTAATATTAAACATCAGGCAGTGCCAAACTGGGCAGGGGGAGCTCAGAGAGGAGTGGTGATGGGAGAGTATCGGAAATTATCAGAACACTGTAATTAACAAACTGATCTTAAATCAGCAGGGGAAGCCTGACAGTTGTGTGTGTTTTCYTCATGGCTGGTCCCTTTGTGTTCTCAGGGAATATTCGGGATGGCGGGCAGCACACAGGGAGGTATGGAAGCACCAGCTTTGCTGCCATCCCACAGACTCCTCTCTTTCCTGGCAGGTGACTTGGAGCCAGCAGCAGCACCATGGCGAACTCAACACAGAGCCTCCCCAGCGCCGAGCTCTGGGCCTCCCATAACAAGATGGTGCTGGAGCCGCTTGAAACCAATGACCCAGAGGTGAGAGCCCCTTCCTGGCTCCTGCCCAGCGGCTTTGTCCATCACCCAGCCAGCCATGGGGATGCTGACCTCCTCAAGCCAGGGACATGGTAGGGCCCAAGGCTGAACTGCTGGAACCCATCCATCTTCTGGGCCCTCTCTGTGGCTGGCTGGGATCAGCTGTACCAAGAAGGGATCTTGTCTCCCTTCTCCAGCTCCTTTSCAGGCCCCTCTCCAAGCCCCATCCCCTCTTAGGGTGCATACCCTACGGTGGACCATCCACACCTCCATGCAGAGCTGGCATGGCTGAAGCTGTTTCTCTCCTCTCCCAAAGGTGCACAGCATCATCAAGAAGGAAAAGCAGCGGCAGAAGCTGGGACTGGAGTTAATTGCATCTGAGAACTTTGCGAGCCGAGCGGTCCTGGAGGCCCTGGGATCCTGCATGAACAACAAATACTCTGAGGGTTACCCAGGACAGAGGTACGGGGCTGGGGCAGAGTCCCACCAACCCAAACCCTCGCAGGGTGGGAGAGGAACCACTCATCCTGGCAGGCCTCACCTYTGGGAAGGAAATGATGTCCTTATGCTGGCAGCCAAGCTCTTCCAGGCCAGGATCCGGCTTTCTCAGCTTCTGTCCTTGGGCACATATGGGACAGGATGGGCTCCTCAGCAGGGTCACATCTGCTGTGGCTRCTACAAACACAGCATCACCCCAGGTTCTCCCCAGCTTGGTCACAGGGACTATTCTGACTAATGAGTTTGGTTTTACCTCCTGCCCTRTCCTTTATGCAGGTACTACGGTGGGACAGAGTTTGTGGATGAGCTGGAAAGGCTGTGCCAGAAGCGAGCCCTGCAGGCCTACCGGCTYGACCCCCAGAAGTGGGGTGTCAACGTCCAGCCCTACTCAGGTATTGGGGTGCTCAGGAGGGTCAGGACAGTTGCCCAGGCCTCTGTGTGCCCCAGCATKCATAACCAGCCCAGTGCACTCTCGCTGCAGGGTCTCCCGCAAACTTTGCGGTGTACACRGCCCTGGTGGAACCCCACGGCAGGATTATGGGGCTGGACCTGCCTGATGGTGGCCACCTCACCCACGGGTTCATGACAGACAAGAAGAAGATCTCTGCCACCTCTGTCTTCTTTGAGTCCATGCCCTACAAGGTACAGAGAGCTGCTCCAGCCAGAGCCAGGACACAGTTATCCTAAGTGCTGGTGCTCCTAAAGTTAAAAGCACCAGCATCAGGCTCCCAGCACCCACTCCTGCAGGACAGCACTACAGCTGGTCTTCACCACAGCAAGGTGGCTAAACCCTCCTCTTSCTCTCCCAGGTCAACCCCAAGACCGGTTACATCGACTATGACCAGCTGGAGGCRAACGCCCGGCTCTTCCACCCCAAGCTGATCATAGCAGGTAAGGATCACAGCTGTACTGACCTTGGGTGGGGTGGCTCCCTGAAGCCAGCAGCACCCCTGTAAACCCACACAGTGCTAGGAGGAAACCTCCAATGCAACCACCCTGGAAGGAGCTCGTGTGCTGTTCCCAGCTGGGTCTGCACTGCAAGCCTGGTCCTGGGGCTGTCCCAGGGTCCTGGTGGATCTGTTCCTGTCCCCTCCTGATCGCCTCTCCCCACAGGTGTCAGCTGCTACTCACGGAACCTGGACTACGCCCGCATGCGCAAGATYGCTGATGACAATGGGGCCTATCTGATGGCTGACATGGCCCACATCAGCGGGCTGGTGGCTGCTGGTGTGGTGCCCTCGCCCTTCGACTACTGCGACATCGTCTCCACCACCACCCACAAGACCCTGCGGGGCTGCAGGGCCGGGATGATCTTCTACCGCAAAGGTGCCTGACCTGGCTGGGGTGCCGGGAGAAATGCTGCAAGTCAACTTTCCTTCATGCTCTAACTGRGAAGGAGGGAATGCAGAAAGATCCTGGGAGCATCTGGGGAGCATCTGGCTAACCCTGCCTAAAATTTAAAGAGGAACAACCACYATCCCTGCTCTGAGCAGCAGCGGGGTGAAAGCAGTTCATGGGAGAATGGTGGCTGTGCTGCCTCGTGACCATGTGGTCCCTCTCCTGCAGGCACCCGCAGTGTGGACCCCAAGACAGGAAAGGAGACTGTCTACAACCTGGAGAGCCTCATCAACCAGGCAGTGTTCCCAGGGCTGCAGGGAGGCCCACACAACCACGCCATTGCAGGTACGCAGCCAGGCTGGCTGTCAGCTCCAGCAAAGGTATCCTGGCAGGGCTCTGACCCCTACAGGAGGCTCCAGATGCCCTAMAGGGCTCACAGCCTGGGGATATTGTGGCAAAAGACAGCTGGTTCATCCAGCATTGCCCAAGGAGTGACCAAGCCTGTCTTATTCCGTGTTTTGGCTCATGGGGATGCTGCCAGCCTGGTTAGGGGAAAGAAGCAGTTCATTCGTTCCTTCAGTTCCAGGATGGCTTCTGCTGGCAGTGCCATGCATCTCCYGCTCTGCTGGTGGGAGCCCCCCCAAAACTGACCCTGGCCTGCCTCCCTCCACAGGGATCGCTGTGGCACTGCAGCAGGCCATGACACCCGAGTTCAAGGCTTACCAGCAGCAGGTGGTGGCCAACTGCAAGGCGCTGTCGACAGCACTGATGGAGATGGGCTATGACATTGTCACAGGTGAGGACAGGTCTTGGCGGTGGGATGAGGATGACCCTGGGGTCTGACCAGGGCAACACTTCACCAACACCATGAAATTCCTCGGTCCTGGTTGAATCTCAAGTCTTTTGCTGAAATTTCCTGTGGGAGCAGCATTTCCCCAATCCCACATCTCCACCAAACCCCTCTCTTTGCAGGGGGCTCTGACAACCACCTGATCCTCGTGGACCTGCGCAGCAAAGGCACRGATGGCAGCCGGGCCGAGCGGGTGCTGGAGCTCTGCTCCATCGCCTGCAACAAGAACACGTGCCCTGGTGAGAGATCCCACGAGCTCTGCTGCTCCCAGCTCCTGGTCCACGCTGGGAGCCAGGCTGGAATCCCACACCTGGTGGTTTTGGTGCCATGTTTGGTCACGTGTGCCTTGTTGTGGTGCAGGTGATGTCAGYGCCCTGCGCCCCAGCGGCCTCCGGTTCGGGACACCGGCTCTCACCTCCCGTGGCTTCCGGCAGGACGATTTCCGAAAGGTGGCCCAGTACATCCACAGAGGTGAACCATCCTACCTGCGTATCTGGATGTGAGAGAGGACATCTGGCCATGGCTGGGACCAGTCGAATTCTCCCCACTGCACAGGCTGTGGGCTGAAAGCCTGTCCCTTGCACTTTTCTCCCAGTTGTCCTCAGGGGTTCCACACTGGTTTCCCAGGGCAGCAAGTCCCACAGGTGGGAGGGAGGGAGGGAGGGAGAGAGGGAACAGGGCTGGGAGAGCTGTGGGATGCAGCAGCTCCAAGGCTGACCAAAGTATCTCCCATCCTGGCAGGGATCGAGCTGACACTACGTGTGCAGAAGGACATGAGCCCCAAGGCCACGCTGAAGGAATTCAAGGACAAACTGGAGGAGCCAAAATACCGTGGGGAGCTGAAGGCACTGAAGGAYGAGGTAGAAGCCTTCGCAGCCACCTTCCCGCTCCCAGGGCTGCCTGTCCTGTAAGGGAACACACCCATCCCTGCTCCCGGAGCCACTGGAGTACCCAGGATCGTGGCATGCTCACATCCCCAGCCTGAGACCAACACCCCAATGCCTTCTCCCAGCACTTCCCTGCTGGAAGTGCAGCAGCAGCTCCTCCTTTGGCTCTCAGCCCCCTCTTCCCTCCCATGTGGGGCACAGGGTCCCCCTGAGCACAATCCCTGTGGGGATACCAGCCCTTCACCACTGTGTCACCACTGGGATCAAGCACTGGGCCACCCTCACCTCATGGCCAGGTGCCATCCAGCTCCTGCTGGCTGTGGAGCAGCAGAGATTTAAGCTGRTCTGCCCACATTCCCTGGACACTGCCCCATGACAATGGGAGGGACAAGGAGTCTAGCTGCACAAGAGACTTCACAGCCACCAGAAGCCCCCTGGTTTCAGCCTCAAGGATTCTCCCTCATYCTGTGTGCCTTGCCACCTCCACAAGGCCAAAGCCTTGTTCCGAACCTCCCTCCTGAGATCACTGTYCCATCCTAAGCAGAGCCTCCAGTATTTTCTCAGACCCCCTTGGCACAAAGCTTAGGTTGAACCATTTTTTAATAAGCACAGTAAAATTAAGAATTTAACCACAATGTATGACAAGAATTATAAGCTTTAAAAAATACGACCAATTTTTTTTTTTGTATTTCAAAAATATCTGAACCCAAATAAATATTTTTTTTTAAAAGTACATTTCTCAGACTAGTCATTTGGTGTTAACATCTGTTAAACTCTTGTGCAGTAACACTTAGAGCACAACACTAAGACATGCTTCTTGGATTTCTCCCGGTCACACTCGCCCTAACTACTGACGCAAGCATTCGGCACGCACAGGCACACACACGGAACTCAACATGCAGGAATAGGATACAGTGCTTTTRAAATAAGATGAGAATTCATCACAGCCTCCTGGCAGCCCTCAGAGGCAGCTCTGAGCCCAGCCCCATTCCCGTGCCAGCAGCCGTGCTGCCAGCAGGACCGAGTACCCTGCTTCTGCCTTCCAGTTAAATCCATCTCGGGGAGCAGTGCGTGGGGGGTTTGTGGCCCCTCCAACATCGGGGTGCAGTTTGGTGCTCTGACATTGTGCTCTGGGGCAGGGGTTCTCCTGCAGCCTGGGTAGCTCCCTGAATTCCCTCACATCCTGTTACACAAGCCTTCTCTCTGTGCTGCTACAAGGCCCGGGTCCTGCCCAGCTGCCTGGACCTGCAGCGTGGGCTGTCACCCACCCCCAGACCAGGGGCCCAGGACCCTCATGCTCAATAAAACCCAAAGATCTGGCCTGGGCATACAGAGCCATCAGCTCCCACTGCTGGAGTGCCTCTGCCACCCTCCCACCATGGTGAATATTGCTAGAATATAGGCAGCTCCTCCCTGCCAAGGCAAGGCAGCTGTGGGGCTGCTCAGAAGAGATTGCTATCTGATGAAAGGAAATCTGAGCAGTGTTCTCTGAGAAATGWAACCTCTGTAGGGTTGAGATCACCTACAGCTATGGCTGACCCTCCTGGGGTGGGAGCTGGAAGCAGTGGGTTAGTGGAGAGCAGAGCAGGGGCTGGCAGTTGGGAAGAAGGGGAGTGGGAAATGGTAGACTCACCCTCCCCTCCTGGCCAGGGGAGACTTCTGCTCTGATGAATTCTCAGTCAGGTTGGACACCTCCTGTCCCTGGCAGTGAGGAGGGAGCCAGCGTGGCCGTGCAGGAGCGGGGACATGCTGGGCTGGCAGCACTCACAGAAGCAGGAGACAGCCATGCAGGGCACAACTGGCTCTGGCAGCTGAAAGGCTGGTGGGATGGCACTACCACTGCCAGGAACCCACCCTGCTCCTGGTGGAGGGATGGCTCAGGCACGTGCCAGAACTTATGGCAGGAACTATCAGTGCAAAGGTTGTGGCTTGTTGTTAGTCTGTGAATATCAGAAACTGCTGAGGTACCACACCAGAGACAGGGAAAAGTCCTAAAGTGCCAATACAGGGATCTGAATTGTACAGGAGCAGAAGAACAGAGACAGAGAAATTACAGAGGAAAGAGGAACTCAGCTCCCAAACACCAGCTGTGCTCGGAATCCCCCCAGTTTCTGCCACCACAAGCAGAGGGCAGGTTGGACTCCAAATGCGCCAAGGTGCCATAGCCCAGTGTTAACTCCCCTTTTCCAGTCCAAGTTCAGAGGTTACACTGCTGASAGGAGGACAAGCACTCCAGGGCGTGTTTCTCCACAGCTCCCAGTTGCAGATAATCCCAGAGCTAGTTCCTGTTGGAAATCGAGTGATGTTCCAGCCAAACCCCTGGGGCATCCTCCCCAGTCAGAGCTGCTTTGTGGCAGGAGGTGAAGCAGGTCAGACAGGTGGTAGTGCAAGTATTGCTCAACACGGCCTTAAATATCAGATACTACAGGTTGGACAGAGGGAGCRAGAAGTGAGTTATTTATCAATTTATGAACATAGCTGAACACCACAGGTTGAGACCACTGTGACTAAGATGAGCCACCACTAATCATCTCTCCCACTCCACACTGAAGGAAGACATGATTCAGCAGGAAAGAAATCTGTCCCTCCCTCCCTCCCTCCCTCCTCAAACCCAAACAGCACTAGGTTGTTTTTCAGCAGGAAACAAGCTCCTGTTTTGAGCACTACTCCAGACCTGGGAGCTTTCATCTGTCTGGTGTCACCAGCATTACTCATTTACTGAGATACCTCTTCCCCCAGGGAATCTCACCACAGCTTTAGGGTGGAAGTTTGGGTGTGCATGAATCAACCAGGGGGCGCCTTGAGTCACTTSAGGAAGCAGCCAGTTTGATGGGACACAGAAGCCTTTCAGCAGGAGACTCAGTTCATGAGACAGGAGGGCACAGGTAAAACAGGAGAAGGATTTTAACAGGCTGTAAAGGTGAGCAGAGACACATCACTCACCCTCAGCAAAGGCCACACCATGCTGCTTCCAACCACGGCTTCAAAACACCATCACAGGCAACCCCTGACCCAGGAAATCCCTCTGGAGAGTACCTCAAGTACTGGCCAGGTGGTATGATCCTGAGACATAGATGCCAGTGCAAAATGACAGCCTCTGCAAGGAGCCTCCCTGCCTCCAGGACACGGTTTCAGAGCAGTGTAGGTCTCACAACAAGTCTCAGTGACGTCTAAGTCACACTGGGGAACTCCAGGCTGTACACAGAAACTTCCCGGGCTCAGAAGGAAGATCACATTCATCCCCAAAGCTGCCTCACRTCACCATCATAAACAGAAGTTTAAAAAAAACCACAACAAACCAAAGAACAGATCAGCTCTTCTGTGATCTCGGCTGTTCTCGCCACATAATCAGCATTAAAAAGAATTAAAACCAAGATTATCTTTCCTAGCAAGGCTTTCTTACTTAAAAGTACCATGGGAGCTGCTGCTGCCACATGGCACCAGGCAGAGCAGCCTGGGCCCAGTATCACCTACAGGACTCCAGAGGAAAGTGCTGCCCCTGGGCACAAAGCTTTCRGCACTGACAGGAACAATCTGGGACTGTCACCACATTAGTGGCACATCCTTTATGGCACAGAAGCTTTGAAAAGAAAAGTTCTCAGTACCCAGGCTCAGAGAGCAGCAGTTCTGCCCCATCCAGAGCCACCCAGGAGCCCTGGGAGAGGTAGTTGAGACGCGACAACGGCTCAGCCAGGAGCAGCATGCAGCGATGCCGGCCCTGTTTTACCACAAAGCAAATGCCAACTTCCCAAAAACAAAACAAACAAAAAAAAAAAGAATAAAAAATAATCTATTATGGATACAACACGGAATCCAGTACATTCATCCCCGATCTCCTGAGCACCCGTACCTCACCAGCCAGGCAGCCTGTGGTAACAGCCTGCTGTCTCACAGCGTAAATCCAGCTGAATCACATTGTTTCCCCATCACAAAACACACCTAAGAAATGAGGGTCCTCACTCTCCCYCAGTTCCCTTCTGTCCTTAAAAAGCCACCCCTGATCTCACATGCTTTGAGGATTCCCAGTCTCCCTGAAGCCTGCTCGGAGGCCGCCCAGCAAATTGGACGTGACAAATGAACAAGGCACAGTGCTCTACATTCACAGCGGCAGCGCCTCGGGGCTTGCCAGCATTAGGGAGTGCTTCAACCTTCCTGATTTTAACAAAGATGGGAKAAACTGGCAAACCCTTTCTGGAGAGAAGCATGTGTGCCTTCGCTGTGCTCCCACTCACCCAGAGATAGTCTGTTCTGGGAAGTGCCAGGGAACTCAGAAAGTGCAGRAAGGGACACTGTCCACTGTGGCTGCGCACAGACCTGCGAGCTGCCACCCTGCCAGGGGGCTCTGAGCTACACTCACATGACACACCAGTGCATTGAAAAGCTTCACACGGCCTTTACACCTGCCCTCTGGTCCCAGCCCTGGCTCCACAGAAGGGACCCACAGTGCTCAGGACACTGGCAAAAGCGTGCAGAGCACTGTGTTATTGGGGGGCTGCACAATATTGATCCCCAAGATAGCCCACCTCCCTCCCTGCCATAACCCCCCTGCCACGGATGCTGTCATGATCCACTTTAAAAGTTAACAGTGCCCCTTCTAACATTTGCAGAGAGCCTGATGGTTTATGGGATGGAACATCTACGCTTTTGGCTACAGGGAACACCCAGAAATCTGCTCCCACAGACCCAGATTTCTGTGGAGCAGAGACATCTCAGCCCCTTCCTGATGTGTGAGAGCTACTGCAGACAGCGGCAATGTCAAGCACGGATGAGCTCTGTCAGACTCCGAGCACRCGGGCACACAGCCTGTGCAAGGCTAGATTTTGTACAAAAAGCTGGGAACATAGTCAAATCTGAGCAGGGGGTTCCCCCYCTGCCCCGGTTCCTGAATGTAGTGCAGTTTCAGCAGCTCAGCCAAGTACTGCACGATTTTGATATCTTCATTGGCAAGGCCCAGCTGAAGCTTTAGGAAGTTCATCCTACGATTCACAACGGATTCCTCCGGYTCCCTTTCGCTGATGGGAAGGTGCAAATGATGGCAGAAGGTGAAGAGGAAGGCTTTAGAACAGAGCTGYGTGAGGATGCTTTGGACGTGCATGTAGTAGGTGCTGCCCCGCTTGATCTGCGTGCGGTGGTCGGCCAGCCGGGCCACCACGGTGCCCTTGTAGAGGGGACAGCGCAGGGTCTTGCTGTCGGCGTCCAGGATGCTCAGGTAGCGGCTGTACCGGCTCAGGGCGTGCAGCACGTTCACCCCAGCAGGGGACATCGTCCTGGAACAGCAAGAGAGAGGTCATGGCTGCAGGGGAGCTGGTAATTAAGCAGCTGTATCTGTGCCCTGTATCCCGTGTACTTTCCTTCTAGCTGATGAGCTGATGCAAGACCTCTATGGGTGAGTAAAGGGCAGCATGGAGGAGAGGGGGCAAATAGGCTCTCCACCCCCTGCCAGATCCCAAAGAAACCTTGATTCTCTGGATCCCGACATGACCTGACCTGCACTGGGTGTGCTACAGCATAAGCCACCCCACTTCAGGGCAGCTTTCTCCCTCAGTGACATAGAGAGGGAGTGATAGGACATCTCTGGTGAACAGACACATCTTGCAGCAGCTGGAAGCTTCTAGATGTGACTCAAAAACCCAAAGCAGTCCCCCCTTGCCAARAGCTCTAGAGTCCCTCCAAATCGCTTTGGGAGGGAGCTGCTCTGAGGTGGTCCAAGCCCTGATGGGAGCCGAACCTTCTGCATTTTCTAGAAGAGAAAAYCATCCTTAACCCACAGCATTCCCTGACTGGGCCTGGCTATTTGTCACTCAGGTGCAAACCCGCAGCATGCTCACAACAATATGATTACCCACCAAGCTTAACCTCATGTTAGTTAAATGCAAATTATGAGCCTACGCAAACCATTCAGCTCCTCCATTCTTTGTGGTGACAGTTGCTGGGCTGAGATACAGCTCCCAGCCTCAAACTGGGAGCTCCAACTGCTGTAGGGAGGGGCTGTTCCTGTGCCCAGGCAGGACCTGGCCTTAGAAGATGCAGAATCCTTACAGGAATAAGTAATTTATTCTCTAAGTTCCTTCCCAGAGCCCTCATACAACTGGTTTGTGGAGAGCACCCACATTAAACTCAACACTTAATTAAAATTCCACGGAGGAGAGCTGAAGTGACTGACACATATTCCAGGCAGTTTTTAAATAAAGATTTCTGTTTATAAAAATTGCATCTAACCACAAACAYTGAGCAATGAGTAAACACTTGGGGCTTTTAAAAACCTCACTGACAGACAGAAAGCTTGTGAGCAGCTGGCAGAGCTGTCATTCTGCCTCATAAGCACAGGAACGAGAGCAAATGCACAGGGCCTTTTTCCCTCACCAGCACAGCCCAAGGTGTAGCACTTCAATTCTGACCTACAGATCTCATCACCTCTTCAACAGGCTCCMTGAGGAGAAAAYCCTCCACCCAGCACAGCACCACTTAAACCCCAAAATTCCAACCAGAAATGTGAGAAGAGTTCCAGTAGGAACAGCAGAGCACCCAAGGGACTCCAGGAAGACTTCTATCAGATCATCCAGGAACTGTGCACGATTTGGGGTGTTTGTTCTCTGCTTTGTCAGGCAAAGACCTAAACCAGAAGGAAACCTTCTGGCCAARTAACTCACCTGAGGCAGGCAGCAACTGCCCAGCAGATGTTTTAACATTAATTCACAAGTGAGGCTGGATACAAAGAGATCTACTCCTCTTTCAAAATAAATTCCACAAGCAGAAACTCATGGCACCTGTGTCAGTAATTAAGCGACTTCCCCTGCACGCCCATCGCCCTCTGAGATGAAGTTCTTACCACACAACTCTATGAAAGCAAACAGATCCTGGGATTTACCTCTGGAGTCCAATCAACTTCCACTTCTGGAAATCCACCAAGTGCAGAGGGGAGGTGACCCAGTGCTTCACGGGCTTGGCGTACACGCCACAGTTGGGCACGAAGATGGAGAGCGCYGTCACGAGCTTCTTGACCATGGTCTCGTCCTCCCCCAGCACGACCAGGGTCCTCCCACTGAGCAGGGAGTAGATGGCAGGGTGGGCGAAGGGGTACTGGCGGATGAACCGCAGCGCGTTCTGCCCGGCCCTTTTCCTGTGCTTTTCTCCGGCCAGACAGGCCAGATGGGCAGGAGAGGGGGTCCTGTCGGAGCACGTGGAGGCGGTGCTGCTGATGTAGCTCGTGGAGTCCGAGCATTCGTCCAGGCTGCTCTTACTGACCTCCCTGCTGCCCGTCAGGTAGCGYGAGTCGAGCTCGTAGGGCAGGAGCCCCCCTGAGAGGCCGTCGTGGGAGGGGAAGCCCCCACGCAGCCCCTGCTCTGCYGGCCGGTACGGCTGCGGGGGGATCCGCACCACCCCGTCCTCCTCGCACGGCTTCTGCCCCAGCTCAGGCACAGGCTCCAGGAAGTTGGGACTCTCCTTCCCGATACAACAGGCAGCGTCCACCTGCACTAAGCTTTCCTGTTTTGAGATGTCGTCCTGCCCATCATCGATGSCCGGGTTCAGTCTGGGGGTGAAGCGAAGGCCTCCCTCATCGTCATCCAYGTAGGGCTCCTCGTTAATGGCACTTGGGTAGCTCGCTTTGAAATCCTCTGGGATGAGGGACTCGGAGGGACACGTGCTCAGCACCTCGATGCTGTCCTCRCTGACCGTGCGCCGGCTGCCCACCTTGCTCCGGCCCACCTGGGGGCTGGGAATGACAGGCAGGCTGGCCTGGCTCTCTGATTTTGTCAGCCCAGCTCCTGACTTCTCTGTTCCCAGCACCTCRATGCTCTCCCCGCTACTGATGCTGCCTTTGATATCTGCATCCAGATAGTCCAGGTTCTCCTGATGCTCGGACATCACGGACTCTGACATTTTGGGTTCTTCAGAGTCCTCCATTTCCTGCTCCATCTTGATGGGCACACACTCCACACTGGACTTGTAGGARCCCAGGCTGATGACCACTTTAGGAGCCATGGACTCTTCCGAACACTTTTCATCTATTGCATCTTGGCCAAGTCCCTGGCAACCTCTGTACTGTTTTTCAGGAGGCTTTTCATCCAGGAAAGACACATCTTCRAAGAGGAAGTTGGTGACACTCTGCTGCTTTAGGAGAGCTCGGCTGATCTGCTCCGTCAGGAGGTAACACACATCACCTCGAAAAGTCCTCTCAATATGGTGCAACTGGTCAAGGGTCTGGGTGAAAAAATAAACATCACAGAGCTCCTCCAGTGTCTTCAGCTTCTTGTCAAAGCACTTGGCTGACTTGGCTTTGATGAGTTTGGGGGTGTAGGATGGCACATGGGTGTAAAGGTGAGTTTCACCAGGCTCAGTGAAGTCAGAGGCAGTCAGGTCCTGATCACTGCTCACATCAGCCCGGTCCAGGGCACACTCCGGCTCGTAGGGGTGGAATTCAGACTCCTTCAGCTTCCGGTAGGGATATGACCGGATTTGYCTCAGCAGATCTTGGTGCTCGATGATTGACTTTTCCACGCTGGCCAGCTCGTTGGCCTTCTCAATGGCCTGCGTTGTGTAATACCCCTTGTCGTTGGCTTTCTTCTGTTGCTCAGTCTCCTGGTGCAGGACAGTCCTCGTGTAGTCAAGATCTTTCAGTTTCTTTTCCAGTTCGTTGGCAAAAGCTTTCCGGTTCCCCGTCTTCAGGCATTCGGAGGCTTTGGAGAACTCGGCAGAGAGTTCCTGAAACTGCTGCATGATTTTGTGCTCATCAGCAGAAATATAGGCCATGCAGAAGGGCCTCACAAAGCCCCTGGCTTCCAGGTCATACAGGGTCAAGTGGTGCACGTAGGCAAAGGCYCCTTCCTTGGAGTCTCCCAGCACCACCTTGGAGTCCTCCACAAAGTTCAGCTTYGGGTAGGCAGAGCCGGGAGGGTGCCCCACAAAGGATGCCTGGTAATCCACAGACATGATCCGCAGGGAAAAATAATTGAGATCGAAGGTGCCCGACACTTTGGCGTCATCGGGGATGGTCAGGAGGGGCTGCGGCCCCACTTGCTCCGAGAATTCAGAGATGAGGATGAAGTCCCGGGTGAACTTGGAGCCGGCGACCTTGGCCCAGGGGTTGGCRCCGTGTCCGGCGAAGGGGAACAGCGGCACCGAGTACTCCTCGGGCAGGGGCGGCTCGCGGTACAGATCATCCTCCAGCTCCTCCTCCCTGGTGAAGGCCACCACGTCAGGGGCGCTGATCATATTTCCCGCAGGACGGGACCGACATGGAGCAGCGACGCGCCCCCGGTCCCCCCGCCACCGCCGGGCCCCGCGGGACGCGCCGGCGCAGCCCCGGCCCGGCCCCGCCGCAGCCGCAGCCCCGTGTCCCCCTCACGCCGCCGCCATGGCCGCAGCCGCCGCCTCCTCACGGCCCCGCAGCCATCTTGGAGTCACATGACGCACGGCCTCCGACCCCGCCGGCAGGAAGCGACACCGCCTCCTCCTCCTCCTCTTCCTCGGCTGGAGTTGTTTATTTTTACCGTCGTCGCCCCTTTGTCGTTGTTCATCCCGGGGCGGGCCCAGCGGCGGCGGGAAAGGGGGAAAACCGAGGCGGGGCGGCGGCGGGAGGGGACATTGAGGTGTGCCGCGGGGCATCTCGGGAGTTGTAGTTCTCTGCCTCCGCTGCGGCTGCGCTTTACGGCAGGACGTGACGGTGAGGGGAGCGACMGGGAGAGCGCGGGAGAACGGGAGGTGAGGGGGAAACGGAGGAAAAAAGGGAGAAAGGAAAAGGGAGGGTCTGCCCCAACTGAGGGACAGCCCGGGGGAGCAGGGGTGGCGAGGGGGCTGCGCTGCCCCGGCCGTGGGCGRCAAGGACAGCCCCAGTCCCGGCTGGGCAGGAGAAGGCCGAGGAACAGGCTGCGGGACTCCCTGTCAGCTGCGTGTGGAAGGGGGTGACGCCTTCTCCATCCCCGTGCAGCGCTGAGGGGCTGCCCCGARCCCTCCCGGGGTGGCTGCTTAAAGGCTGAGKGGCCGTGCGGTGACATGAGCGGTGTCTCTCCATCCCGGCAGGAYCCGGCCCCGGGACGCGGAGCAGCAGCATGCCCTGCCCCCGTGGGAGCTGTCCTCACCTCCTGTGATGAACCTCTACGTGCGGCTGTTCACCGCGGGCAGGATGCTGCCCCAGCCCTGGCGCTTCTTCTCGCGGGCCGCGGAGGATTTGGCACTGCAGAGGATCAGGAAGGTGCTGTGCGTGGCAGAGAAGAACGATGCTGCCCGAGGGATCGCTGACCTGCTCTCCAACAGCAGGATGCGGCGGGTAGGAACACCCCACATCTCGCTGCTCCCTGGTACACGGCTTAGCTGGCTGGGGAGGGTTAGCAGCACAGCCCTGGGCTCTCAGATGGGGTCTGTGTCATGTGTGGCAGCCCCAGCATGACACTTGGCTTAGACACTTCACATCAGCACATGCCACACCTGGCACTGTTTTTATCTCTGAACACACGAAGGTACAAGAATGGCTTTGTTCTGTGGAYAAACACTACTTGCCCAAATGTATTTGGGAGTCTCAGGTTCGTTTCTCTTGTGGTTTAAATCCAGTGGGAACTCAACTCTCTCTGCCCAGGCTGCCTCCTGCARGCASTGAGCTCYGTGGTGAGGGCTCCCTGGTCACTCCTGGATTAGCAGTGTATAACAGAGGTTTTAGGAACTGAAACCAACCATTGGCATGCATTTCCCTGTCTAAAAGTACCATTTCTGTAGCATCAGCAAGTGTCAGKGGTTTACTGAAGATCACCAAATAAAGCAAAAATGGGCTGTGGTTTGGAGAAGAGGAATTCAAAGATTTCTTCACTCTGCTKCTCTGGTAACAGTTTGTATAATCATTTGCTATTTCCAAACTAAGGAACTAGAARGKKCTATTAGACCAGAATCAGARAATTGCTGAGGTTGGAAAAGACCTCTGAGATCAAGTCCAACTCGTGATCACCACTTTTACACCCAGACCAGAGCACTGAGTGCCACATCCAGTTGTTCCTTGAACGACTCCAGTTGTGGTGACTCCGTCGCCTCCCTGGGCAGCTCCAATGTTTGATTACCCCTTCCACAAAGAAATTGTTCCTGATATCCAACCTAACCCTTTCTAGCACAGCCTGAGGCTGTTTTCTCTCATCTTGTCACTGGGAAGAGAAGCTGACTCCCTCCTGGCTCCAGCCTCCTTTATTTGAATAAAAGATGTTATTGAGAATCTGAACATTGACAGTCCCAATCAAGAAATCATCCTGCTTCTGTGAAAAAAAAAGCAGAAAATACACAATCTAAAAACTTCATGAGTCCCAGTTAGGTGGGAGGTAGCCTTGGGGCCCTGGAGCTGGGACATCATTTGTCATTTGAGCAGGAGATCTGTTTGTCAGGAGTTTCTCTGATCACTGGCCAGCCCCATTAAACAAATCAGTTCTTCATTATCCATGGGGAGATAATGCTGGAATCACCTTCAGGAATGGTTTAAAATTCTCTTACCTTAGAAATCACCATTTCAGCTACTCCATAAATGATACAGGAGATTTCCACCCTGTTGCTACAATTCCCATTAGCTCCAGTACCTGGTTTTTGTTTGCCATGTGCCTTGTGCTCCATCCTGGTGTGGACAAAGTAAAACAGGATGGATTTGTTTGCTGTTAAAAAATTAATTAAGAAAAATTAAAATCTATGTTCTGTTAAAAGCCAGAAACTCARGAATTCTCCTTTTCCTTCCAGCGAGAAGGGTTTTCCAAGTTCAACAAGATCTATGAATACGACTACCAGATATTTGGCCAGGTAGGAGTTTCTCTCAATCTGCTGCTGGACTAATGAAGTACAAATAGTAATTAATAAAAGTGGTTTGTCAGGGGTTACAAAACATTGCTCCAGCCATGGGGATGTTCTGCCCAAGGACGAGGAAAAGTCAGATGCTGTTTTCCTGGCTCAACCACCTGTTTTGTTGCTTCAAATCTTTCAGCTTTCTGGTTTTCTATCAGTGAAAAATGCATTGCTGTTTAGAATTGGGAGCCTCCTACAGAGGATAAGATCATGGATAGAGCTTGTTATGATGTGTTGTGGTTGTCCCATCCCTGCAAGTGYTCAAGGCCAGGTTGGATGGGGTTTGGAACAGCCTGGGATAGTGGRAGTGTCCCWKCCCATGGCAGGGGGTRGCACTGGATGGGTTTTAAGGACCCTCCCAAYCCAAACCATTCTGTGATTAACAGGAGAAAGGTGTCACTAATACTGTAAACTGAGAACTAGAGGAAGGTTTGGGGGCTGTGGGTAGTGTCTGGTGAATGATGAGCATTAATTTCTTCGCTCTGTCTCTTGCAGAATGTTACCATGGTGATGACATCTGTGTCAGGACATTTACTGGCTCATGATTTCACCATGCCATTTCGCAAATGGTTGGTACCTCATGCCCCTGGCAGGGAGGGCTCTGTCACCTCCTGCCCCTCACAGGAAGGGTCTGTCACCTCCTGCTCTCACCCTTGAGCCAAGTGGAATGCTGCAAGGTCAAAGACAAGGGGGCGACTCTGACTCAAGAGTAGAGTGTTCCAAATTTTATAGAAAATAACTAAAATATTATTTCAAATTCCTGTCTTCAGAGCACTGAAAAACCCTGAAGACATAATACTGGTTAAAATACATCAAGACAGACCCAGGGAATCAAACTAATTCCAAACTGGGATGGTTTTGTATTCTTTGTTCAGCTAGGGACTGTTCTGGGCAGTGAGATGCTTTCTCTGCCTTACCTCCCTTTGTTCTCTGAGTTTCACRTAAGAGAAGTTGCTTGTTGCCTTCCAGATTTGCTGTTTTCTCTGGCTGTTTTTTCATTCTTTTGCTTTTAAATGTTTTTCAGCATTTCATGGGAATTCTCTGTTGTCTAAGAGGAGGCCTGTAATGAAATACATTAATTCCAGTWCTTAGACAGCACTAGTTAGTGTCTCAAAAAAGCCTTTTAGTTGATGTGATGCACACACATCTTTATCCTCTATTTTTCCAGGCATAGCTGCAACCCTTTGGCTCTTTTTGATGCTGAAATTGAGAAGTATTGCCCTGAAAATTACATGGATATCAAGGTACATCATGGTTAAGGTTTTCCCTGAAACTGAGTTCAGACGTTGGTTCAACAAATATCACCCCAAACAGAAGGATGATCTTACCTTTGTCCTTAACATACAAATTTCAGCAGTTTAGCAAATTCCTCCTACATTTTCTTGGACTGTAAATGCTGTTCATTTGTGACACTCAAACTGTTCTCCTCATGTACAAGTAGTGCAGTGARGGAACAGCTAAAAATAGAGATGTTTTTCCCCAACAAGGTGGAATTAGTGATYGTGTCTCAATTTACAGAAAAAGACATTTTTAAAAAACATTTTTAGACATTGTGGTACAACCYGCTCCAAGCTGAGCTTTTTAACAGAATTAGATGTAAATAAATGACTCAGTTCTTTTGAGAGYCGCTTAATCTCCCGAGACACAGAATTACAAAATGTTATTGCAACAACCCATCTCCATGGATACATGTTACATTTTGTGTTCAGTGAGTCATTCTGAAATGAAATGACAGAGCAAGCGGCCTGGAATGTTCTCTCTGTGTTGTTTTCCTCCTGTCAGAGAACCCTTGAACGAGAAATCCAGCAGTGCCAAGCCCTGGTGATCTGGACTGACTGTGATCGAGAAGGAGAGAACATCGGCTTTGAGATCATCCAAGTGTGCAGAGCTGGTGTGTAGAGCATTTTCATCAGTCTGAGTTCCATTAAAGGTTTAACAGGTCTAAGGTTTAAAAGGTCTTTCCTTTAGAAGAGGCAAATTCTCCATTTTGCTGTGTCCAGGTTAAATGCTGACTGCAGTTCTGATAAATATCTGGCTTTGGTAGAGGAGAAATAAATGCAACTGCTGGAAAGCTGTAGAAGCATGCTCCCTCAACGAGAGCTGTTTATTAGTTGCTCCTTTCCGTTGGTGTTCGAGCCACTCTGATTTCTGTTCCGTGTGTATCTGGCAGTAAAGCCAAACCTCCAGGTTTTCCGGGCCCGGTTTTCTGAGATCACACTTCACGCTGTCAGATCAGCCTGCGAGAACCTCACCCAGCCCGACCAAAAAACGAGCGATGCCGTGGACGTCAGGCAGGAGCTGGACCTCAGGATAGGTACATAAACATCTGTTACTGTAACCCAAACACAAGGCAGAAATGCTCTCTGTAGTCTCATAAACCTGATTTTTACATAAACAACATSTTATGTTTTACTGGAAATGTGCTCTTTGATCAGAGAATCATCAGCTCCCACAATTGAGTCCAACCTGTGACCAATCCATTCCTTGTCCACAGACCAGAGCACTAAGTACCACATTCATTTGTTTCTTGAACACCTCCAGGGATGGTAACTCCACCACCTCCCTGAGCAGTCCATTCCAACATTTAACAGCCCTTTCTATGAAGAAATGCCTCCTGAAAGGAGGAAATTTCTCCTTGAAGCAAATATTAGGTTTATAGCTCATGCAGCACTGACAAGCTTCTGCAGCTGAGTATTGAACAGAGTAAAATTGATGCTCAGAATATTAAAAATAACCATCTGAAGTGCTGTGATTATCATTCAACATTGTTGTATTTGGTTCTGGTGCCCATTTTGTTTCCTCAGGTGCTGCATTCACCAGGTTCCAGACACTGAGGCTGCGKAAGATTTTCCCTGATATTTTGGCAGATCAGCTGATCAGCTATGGCAGCTGCCAGTTCCCGACACTGGGATTTGTAGTTGAACGCTTTAAAGCCATCCAGGCCTTTGTTCCTGAAGCCTTCTACAAAATTAAAGGTATGTGTGGGGAAACACAGTTCTGRGCTCCATCTTCAAGGGTTTGTTGTGGATAGAAAGGAAAAATGTTGGATAAGCAAACAAAAAGTGCTGCAGAGATGGTTTCCTCTTCCTCTGCCATGACCACTGAGCAGAMCTGGAGGGTTTCCAAGTGCCTTTGTGGTATTTCCATTTTGTGGCTCCTCTCTCAGCCAGCTCTGTTGTCCATCACAGTGACCCATGACCATGAAGATGGCAGCGTGATCTTCAACTGGAAGAGGAACCGGCTCTTCAATCACACAGCGTGCCTGGTCCTTTACCAGATGTGTATGGAGGTAGGAAAGCTTATCAATAGTTGTATAATCCAGACTCAGCCAAACAGTCCCAGTATTTGTCTTGTTCAAGACCTTCAAAGAACAGCTTGTGTAAACTCCTAAAGGAGATTTGGGGTTTGCTTACTCTGTTTAGGATCCGGTAGCAACTGTTGTTGATGTTGTGAGCAAGCCAAAGAGCAAATGGAGGCCCCTGCCCCTGGACACTGTGGTATGTTTGAATTCTGGGAAGGATTYCTCTGAAAAGTGCTTTGAACAGATGTTTTACTCGCTGCTCTGAATTATCCACTAATGCTTCTGGTTTTTCTGGCTCTTCCCAATGCAGGAACTGGAAAAATTGGCTTCCCGCAAACTGAAAATAAATGCAAARGAAACGATGACAATAGCAGAAAAACTCTATACTAAAGGGTAAGTAAGCAAGACTTGGCATAGTAAACTTAATTCTTTTMAAAGTAAATGGCCTTTTGTCCAAAATGGGAAGCATCTTGGAGCAACTCTCAAARTGCTCTCCTGTCTTTCTTCCTAAGGTTCATTAGTTACCCCAGAACTGAGACCAACATCTTCCCCAAGGAGCTGAACCTCTCTGCCTTGGTAGAGCAGCAAACACAGGACCCACACTGGGGAGAGTTTGCACAGAGGATTTTGGATCAGGGTGGGCCAACCCCTCGGAGTGGAACCAAAACCGATCAGGCTCACCCTCCCATTCACCCCACAAAATAYACCTCTGGCCTGCAGGTGGGAGTAACCAGAGGGAATTGGATGGGGTTGTGTTGCTTGATAGACAAAGATTAAAGTCTTAACATGGTCATTAGCAGAAAGATTTTGTGGTGTCTTGTTAACCTGGGAGGTCACTGACCCTTCTCCCTGTTTGATCTCAGGGCAATGAGCAGAGACTCTATGAATTCATCGTGCGCCACTTTTTGGCTTGCTGCTCTCAAGATGCCAAAGGACAGGAAACAACTGTGGAGATCAGCATTGCCAATGAGCAATTCATTGCTCAAGGACTCATGATCCTGGCCCGGAATTACCTGGAAGTRTATCCTTATGACAAGTGGAGTGATAAGGTAATCCCCTTGAGGAACATAAGTGCTAAAGCAGCACTTCACTGCCAACTTCACACCTCCCTGCAATACATCTTTTGAGTGTTTCTGGCCATTTCACTCAGAGCCTTTGTCCTGAGTGARTGGAGCAGGAAGCAGTTTCAGAGATTCTCCTTCCCTTCAGGTTATCCCGCTGTATCAGAAGGGGTYTCGCTTTCAGCCCACCACAGTGGAGATGGTGGATGGGGAAACCAGTCCTCCYATGCTCCTCACAGAAGCGGATCTCATTGCTCTCATGGAAAAACAYGGCATTGGTCAGTATGGGCAGCGTGGCCTCTCGCTCTTGGCAGAGGGAATTCTCTCCAGGGAATTCTCCAAATGTTGCAGATAAGAAGTCACTTGTGCAGAATAAAGGGATATAAAGGACAAAGTCCAAACATCCTCAGGAGCCTGCAGTGCACCTCCAGTACCCAGGGAGATGGGCAATTTCGGGTCCAGAGTGTGCCACCAGCACCTTGCTGGCCTCAGTGCCAATGGGGCACGAGGGCAGTGCTGCTCCTCACCATAAGTTGTGTCCTTGTCCCTGGGCACAGGGTGCTCCTGATTTGACAGAGATCTCTCTGCTTCCAGGGACTGACGCCACCCACGCAGAGCACATCGAGACGATCAAGACGCGGATGTATGTGGGGCTTACAGCAGATCAGCGCTTCCTGCCCGGCCACCTGGGCATGGGGCTGGTGGAAGGTGAGGCAAGAGCCCTTTCAAAGAGGGCAGGGTCCTTTCCTGCTCCTTCCTTTTGCTTACCATTCCATGTATTCCTCAGGCTATGATTCCATGGGCTATGAGATGTCCAAGCCTGACCTTCGGGCTGAGCTGGAGGCTGATTTAAAACTGATCTGTGAGGGGAAGAAAGACAAATCTGTGGTGTTGCAGCAGCARGTCCAAAAGTACAAGCACGTCTTCATTGAAGCTGTGGCCAGAGCCAACAAGTGAGTCCGRGTTTTGCCCTCTTCCTTTTGCTTTGCTCTGCTGGGTGGTGCTGGCTGCTCATCTGGGGCTCAGCTTGGAGTGGGGGATCCTGTTACACTGTTTCCCTGGAATTTGGGATCCTGTCACACTGTTTCCCTGGAGCTCTGCCCTCTGTGTGTAGGCGTTTGCATGGGAAAGGATGACTCGCAGCCTGGCATGCTGTCAGGCGTTCCTGCCAGCTRAGGGTTTAAACCAGGATGAGCATTTAAGATTAAATTTGGGGGTGGCAACATGCAATGACCTCTGATGTTGTACCCACACCTTTCCTGTTCCAGAAATGTGCTGCTGAATCAATGTGCTCATGGAGAATCTCAGAGGAGCTGTGTGGGGGCTGCAGGCTCTGAGTCACTGCACCACCTGATTGCTCCTTGCAGAAACACACAGGATGCTCTGCTCCTTTCTTTACAGGTTGGACCAGGCCCTGGCTCAGTATTTTGGGGAAGCTGCAGAAATTCCAGAGCAGGATGAGGTGTACCCAGCAACGCCCGTTTCTGTTCGGAARTGTCCCCAGTGCAACAGTGACATGGTCCTGAAGACCAGGAAGAATGGCGGGTTGGTGACCTTCCCTCTTGTAGCCTCCTGTGCTGGTTTGTGTTTCTCCAGGCATTCATTTACCACCTTTGGTAAAAGCTTGGAAACCTTGGTCTGCAGCTCACTGACTCCACCAGCTACATGAGCTGTGTGGACTCAGCTGAACCTCTTCTCAAGTAGGTATTTGCCTTGAAAAATTGCAGTTTTGATGATTTCTGATGGCTGAGAAGACACAATAATGGATCCTTGACTGTCTTGACTTTGCATTGCTCAGTGCCTTTGTCCCACGGCAGGTTCTACCTCAGCTGCATGGGCTATCCAGCCTGTAAAACTGCAGTCTGGTTCCCTGATTTTGTGCTGGATGTGACCAGGGACGAGAGCATTTGTGATGTGTGTAAACCCCACCCAGTTCACAGGTAGGTCATACCAATTATCCCTTGTGGCATGCTTGGGCAGAGACTTCACGAGCTAAGCTGGGCAACCATTTTCCATTCCAGTCTTGGAAAGCTGGAGTAGCACTTTGGGATAGAAAGAAGAGGGGCTGGGGAAACTGATCTACATAGAGCAGAATCAAAACAATAAATAAAAATTCAAATCTAAACTGAGTTCTGTTGGTGAGAAACAKTTGGGGGATTTTGACTCTTCTTTCCTTGCAGACTGAAATTTAAATTCAAGAAAGGCAGCGTTCCACCCGTGATGCCCCTGGAGTTYGTTGGCTGCATTGGAGGCTGTGATGAGATGCTCAAAGAGCTCTTGGACCTCAAGTACTTGCACAGACCATCCCAACCTGCACCGCCCTCCACCCAGSCAGGGCATCACCTGCAGGCCAACCACTCATTGAACAGAGCCAACAGCGAGAGCAGGCCAGCCAGGGGGGCCTCAAACCCGGCACGGGGACACCTCCTGTCTGTGAACTCCTCCAGGACCCCCAGGGCTGCTCCTCCAGCCCCTGCTGACGACGGGAACAATGCTGTGGTGTGCAACTGTGGGAGCGAGGCGCTGCTGCTGACCGTGCGCAAGGAGGGCCCCAACCGCGGCCGCCAGTTCTACAAGTGCAGCTCCAGCACCTGCAACTTCTTCCTCTGGGCTGATGAGCAGCCACAGAACGGAGGCACCGCGGCTCCACGCAGCTCCACGCTGCTCCAGCCCACTGCTGGAAGAGCCCCKGTGGGATTCCAGCGCCCAGGAGGAGGGAGAGAGCCTTTGGGAAGCAGCAGCTCGGATGCTGGAGGTGGCACAATGTGCAGGTGTGACCAGCCTGCCGTGACACGCACAGTGCAGAAGGACGGGCCCAACAAGGGRCGGCAGTTCCACACCTGCCCCAAGCCCCGGGAGCAGCAGTGCGGCTTCTTCCAGTGGGCAGATGAGAACTCGGCACCAGGTACGGCTGGGTGGGGGGAGACACAAGAGCTTGAGGCTGATCTTAAGCTGAACAAAACAAGGAGCTGCAGGTGAGGGTCCAGTGGAGGCCACAAAGATGGTGAGAGGKCTGGAGCATCTCTCTGATGAGGARAGACTGAGGGARTTGGGCCTGTTTAGTGTAGAAAAGACTGAGAGGGGATTTCAGATTTTTTWATGCAGATAAATATCTCAAAGCTGGCTTCCAAAAGGATCGTGCCAGCCCTTTTTTTGGTGGTGCTCAGCAACAGGATGAGGAGCCATGGCCAGAAACTCAAACACAAGAAGTCTGACCTCAATATGAGGGAGAAGTTTTCTATATTAAGGGTGGTAGGGCTGTGGAACAGCTGCCYAGGGAGGTGATGGAGTTTCTCTSTCTGGAGACATTCAAACCCACCTGGACAYGTTCCTGTGTCACCTGCTCCAGGTGACCCTGCCTTGGCCAAGTTGAACYRTGTGATCTCCAGAGGTCCCTTCCAACCCCAGCTATTTAGAGAAACCCCAGGGATTCTGTAAACTCAACACCCCTCTGACACATGGCAGCTCTTGTGCCACCTGATCTATTTAACAGATGTCAGGTTTGTCTTCAGAACATCTGTCAGAAGCTTTACAGCACTTCAAATGTTGCTCTTAAATACAAAGTCTGGCTTACCTTTCCGAGTGCTGGCAGGATATGTCCTCACAGCACATATCYAAGCAGGATGCTTGGCTTCTCTGTGCAGTAAACTTGACCATCTGTCTGTCCATGATTTGTTGGATAAAGTCCAGCACTCTTTCCAACAGTCTGTTTGGGAATTCGTCCTCCCAAATTACAGTGCTCAGCTTTATGAGAGCTGTTATTGACTTGGTACAGAGTTGAAGCAGTGTCACTACTTTTGGAGATCTTAAACCCCATTCTGGCATGCCAGGGAAACTCTGCTGCTCCCTCTGCCCTAGTTTAGGGATKCAGGGAAAGGGCAAGTCATGCTGGAGCTTTGATCAGAGATGAAACCGAGTGTGAAAAGATGCTGAAAACAAAACTAATGACAAAATAAGGATGCAAGAGAGAGAACTGACAAAAAGACACATAACCAGGTACAGAGGGGGACATGTGGTCTGTGAGACATCCTCCTTCTCAGAGTTTTGGTCCTAAAGGCATAAAATCAAGTTTTCAAAACTACTTAAAGCCTAAGTTTTCCTCTGGCATGTTTTGTTTCTGCTTGAGCTGTAGACCAGAGCATGCAAGCAGGCAGATCAGCTTCCCCTGTGCTGTTCCCACGTCTCTAATGCTGCAAGACAAATGGGTAACATTTCACTGTTCAGACAAATCTGAAGCAAATGCAGGTTCAAGAATAATCTGAGAATCCTTCATCTGCTATTTTGAACTTGCCTCRTGTTTCTCACCTGTTTGTGTTTCCAAAGCTCCTTAAATTCGAGTTGTTTACCTCTAGGCCCTTCTGGAGATGACTCTTTGAACCACTTTGGCAGCAGTGGATACTCAAGAGGGTTGGGAAGCAAAGCCAAGAGACCAGGCAGTGTCTCCTCAGGATCTGCTGCCAAGAAACCACGGACCTGCAGCATTTGCCACCAGCCTGGGCACACGAGGAAAACCTGCCCTCAGAACCACTGAGCTGGGATGGACCTCTGAGAGCCTGGAAGGACCAGGATTGTGAACTGCTGCAGGAGCAATCTCTGCCACAAGGAACTGGAGTTTGGAAAGAAGTCCCTTGAGTGTTTTTTGGAAGGRCTGCTCCTGCCAAGGGATGCCATTTGTTACTACAAGGGTTCAACCAGCTTGGAGAAGTGGTTCCACTACCAGCTTTTGTTTTCAGCTGCTCTTCTGCWGAGCAGATTGGGATAGTTTGAACATTCCAAGAAAGCACTTGGAAGCTGAGTCTGCGGAGTAAACTGGACTGGATCGTTCCCCTGCACCATCCTGGTGGCTGCCCGTGGCCTTTCTGTAGAGGGAAGAGCTGGATCAGGCCACCAGGACAGACACCAGGGCTGCTGAGCTCTGCCCAGCCCYTGCCTTTCCACAGTGTGGAATTCAAATTTCCTTCTAAGTTGATGTTACCTAAGCAACATTTCCCGTTTTACCTGGGTTGTCCCTGCCAGTGAAAGAGGGTCAGGTGCAGAGGAGTTGGATCTGATGCTTGTCCTGGGAGCAGCTCAGCTGCAGTGCTCAGGAAAAGCCTTCATTTTAGATGGTCCCTCAGTTTGAAAGGAAGTTCTTCCTCCAAGTTTGAGACATGCCTTTGTGATGCTGCTAGCTGATGAAAGTTATTTTTGTCAAACTACTAAGTTTCTTATTAAAATATTTAAATTTTAAATTTGACGCAGTGACACCTTAATTCTKCCTAATTATTTATTCCTACACAAAACAGTGAAGCTTTCACTGTAAAAGCATCCAGCCAAATCTTGCTCTTTCCACTCACTGGAACAATACAGGAGCTTTCTTGGCAGAAATTCCCCACAGCAATTTAGAAGTGAGCTACAAAGGGATAGGAAAAGTTGTTTTATCTCACCAGCTGCATCTGCTGACCCAGGACAGACAGACAGAGCTGGCTGAGCTGAAGGGAGGCTCTGTTTTCCTGCTCTGAGTTCAGACTGAACTCCCTGGGAAGCCAAACTGTCTCTTTCCTCACTGTTGGGGCTTCCTCTGTTCATCAAAGGAGGGAGAKCTGCAGGATTCCTTTGTGCTGTGCTGCCAGGACCTCCAGTGCTGCTCAGGATCCTGCTCCTGGGCATGTTCCTGGGGTCAGCACTGAGGGGATGGGCAGGAAGCTGGAAGCAGAGCCCACAGCAGCACAGGTCTGAAAGAGAGCCTTAAACTCTGCAGCAGTCCATTGCTCTCAGGCCTAAATCCACGCAGAAAATCAGGAGAATTTGGGTTGCATTTGTCTGTACCCCTCACTCCCACCATTAACAGCCGTGGCCTAAAAATATACACCCTGGGCTAAAATAACAGGATTACGAGGGTTTGGAATGCAGTCACGAGCCAAGGTGGCAGCAGCCTGGGCAGCCACCTTGGAATGGCAGCAGCAGTGGGAAGCAGCTGTGCAGGACATGGTGAGCAGSGTAAACCCTGCTGGTGGCATCAGCCAGGACAAGCTCTGAGAGTCCAACCCTCAGCTGAGCCCTGTCAAWGGTACAAGCTCAGTGCCCAGACAGCTCACACACTTCTGTGGGTGCAGGGCTTTGGAAGAGGAGAAGGGAGACCTTGCAGGATGGGATCTGACCAACACCAAGCTCTCGATGCAGCAAGGGGACACCCTGGGTGGTTCCCAGGAAGGCCACCACAACTGGGGGGGGTCACTTCAACCCTCACCACAAGGACAGAGACAAAAGAGAGCTGACACCGGAGAAGCAGTGTGCACAGGGAAGGTTTATTCTCATCACTGACACCTGGGAAGTGGTTTGGAGGAACAAAGGAATTGTCAGACAGGGAGGAAAGGCAGGTTTTTTCCTCCCATAAACAAGATGAGAGCTGTAAAGAAAATTAAACCACAACAGCTGCTCACAGTGAAGTCCACAGGATTTCTCCAGCTCCACCCACATGCAAAACCARCTCTTCCCATTAAATATAAGAAAAAATTCCTTTGCTCTGGGACTAGAGCCAGACCAAACCCTACTAGCAGCCACTCAAAGGAAAAAAAACAAAAAACCAACAAAACACCCAAACAAAACATATCTTCATAATAAAAAGCATAAACCACTTCAGTTCTTGCAAGCACTCTGCTCACATCATTCTTTCCCTGCTTCCCCACCCCATACCGAGGGGTGCCAGGAAAAAAGGGACCTCAAGACAGCAGCAATACATGTGTGAAAAGGTGACCAGACAGACCTGGAGGGGACACAGCCCTGCTGCAGCCTCCAACTGAAACCAGGAGCTTCCCCAGAGCCAGCAGCTCTTCCAGCAAAGCACTGCATGGGACAAAGACCCCTTCCTCGGGGCAGTGCCAACACTGTCAGGACAAAGAGGCAGAGCTGAGCTCACTCCTTCTGGCAGCTGAAAGGGTTTCCAGGGAATAACCCCCCAGCCCCATTTGCTATGGCTGTAGCATCAAGCACCCAGACAAACACCCAGGTCATCCATGAGGCTTATTTTGGATTGGCAAATTCCTAGAGGTGGGTGGGGCTCCCCCCTGCCCCGAGTGCTGGCACAGTGAGACCATGTGGTGTGCTGGTGAAAGAACCCACCCAGGACGCTGCACCTGAGGGGTCTGCAGGACACAGCAGTGGGAAGGGGCTGCTCTCCTCCAGCTCCAGCTGGTCTCGGAGCATGAGAGGAGCCAGACAGCTGGGACAGGCAGAGGACACTGGGAGCCAGAGACCAAACATGCTTCAATGGGCTCCCAGCAGACAGAACTCACCCGTGGGTACTCCCGGTGTGGGCTGCCCTCACCCCAGGTTCGGCAGAGCCTCCAAGCCAAAGGCTTYTTCTGCCAGCACCCACCTCTACTCAGGCACATTTTATTCACACAGGAAACTTCTTTTTTTTTTCTCATAAAGTGCAAGAACTTTGCCTCTTACTGACTAGTCAACTAGAAGCATCACAGCCCTCACAGCGGGGAGCAGCAGGCAGGGGAGCACCACCCCACGTTCAGGAGCTCCAACACACCGGTCACTTCAGCAGGACCTCTGGCTCAGACACGGCCCTGTAGAGCACAAAGCCCATCTCATCGATTTCCTCTTCCAACAGCCCAGAGAAAAGGTTGATTTTGGGGTTGAAATAGGAAGGCAGGACCCCTTTCTCCAGGAAGGCCACCAGCTCCTCAAGCACCTGCTGGAACCTGTCAGCAAGGCTTTCCTCTGCCCAGTCTGCATCAGTGTCACTGAGGTGCAGGATGACGTGGGTCACRGGGCTGCCACCCAGTTTGTGCAGGCTGGGCTGGCTCCTGCACACGCCGTTCAGGATGCGGAGGCAGAGCTGCCGAGCCCCAGAGTCGCCAGCATCCAGCTTCTTCACCCTCAAGACCTCTGCCCTGTAAAAGCTCTCCAGCCAGAGGTTTTCCACCAGTCCTTCRGGAGGAACAGCCAGAAGAACCTTGTCCTCCATTTCCACCACTGGGAAGAGGGTGATGCTCAGCTCAACCTGATCGTGTTTGACTTCCAGCTTCAGCTCCCGGGAGGCCACGACGGGGTGGATGGCACAGCCCAGCAGGCTGCCGATGGCAGGCCAGTTGATGGAGGCCACCAGCAGCTTGTGGAGGGTCTCRTTGAGCACGTTGGAGGAGAGGTAGCGGCCCACGATGAACCTGTCCCAGGGGCTGCACCCCCGAGGGAAATAGCCCAGATCGATCCTCTTGATCATCCAGTACTGGGGRTTCCTCACCACAGTGTCCTCTCCCGAGATGAGGCTCCAGAGCCCGGYGTCGAGGACCACCGGGAGCATGAGGTGGATGTGGTCAGCTGCCAGGACCTCGAGGCCATCGAGCAGGGCTCCTCTGAGGAAGAGGCGGCCAAAAGGCAGCTCCGGGCATTTGCTGCGCAGGAAGTTCTGCAGTTGGGTGCTGATGCTCCTGGCCAGCTGTGGGACGAGGGATGCTTGGATCTCGGGCACTTCCAGCTCATTGCTGTGTGAGAGGAGCTTCTCCTGCAGTGTGAGGCAGCGCAGGGGGCTGGACTTGGCCTGAGGAATCCCCAGAGGGGCAGAGCAGCCTCTGGAATCTGTGAGAAGGGAGAARTCACAGCTCTGAGCAGATCATCTGCAACTCAGCAGCAGAGGGGAAGGCACGAGTTGTGTGCCCAGCTCTCAGCCCACYCCTCTGGATGGGACACTGACCTCACCAAGGGCCCACTGATGTTAACAGCACTTTTCAGCCCTGCAGAGCCCAAACCAACCTCAAAACCCCACTGTTCCCAGCCTCACCCCTCAGCCAGAGATGGGAATCAGGCAAGGGACTCAGTGCCAGGGTCAGAGAATCACAAAAACATCATTAAACATCACAAAACATCCTGAGCTGGAAGGGACAATGATGATGATCATCCAGTCCAACTCCTGGCCCTGCACCGACACCCCAAGAACCCCACCCTGAACCTGAGAGTATTATCCAAACACTCCTGGAGCTCTGGCAGCCCTGGGGTTGTGCCCATTCCCTGGGGATCCTGGTCAGTGCCCCATCACTCTGGGGAAAGAACCTTTTTCCCGATATCAGCCTAACCCTCAGTTCCTGCTGTTCCCTCACATCCAATCACTGGCCAACAGAGCAACCAGTGCCTGCCCTCCACCTCCTCACACAAGGATCCTCAAACCATCCTGCTCTGGGTCCAGTATCTCAGGGCATGCCCTGGACCGAGCTGGGCCASTTTCCCACTTGGAAAAGCTCCATCTCCATGGGCAGCTGGACAAGGCAGCCTTTGTCTGCAGCAGCTCCCGAGTGCACCTTCCTCCAGGCAGAGCTGACCCAGAAAACKAGTGCAGCCAGAGGAAACAAACCCCGACAGCCCCCGCCCTGGCTGGGCAACCAGGGTGTTATCAGAGGTGCTGTTTCCACAGGCATTGCCTAAAAAGGGGCCCTGGCTTGGGAGCCTCCCAGGCGGCAGGCTCAGTCGGGTCAGCTTTCCGGACACGGAGCTAAAAATAACGTGGAGCTCCCACAGTGCTGGGAGCACTGGCACAGCCACCCGGAGCACATCAAGGTGATCTCCCTGCCTGGACAGCAGGAGCCTCACCTGGCACCAGAGGCTGAGCTGGGGAGAGCAGAGGCTCGCTGAGGTCTTCCCTTCTCTGCTTCTTGGGGGCTTTTGGTGTTGTCTTGATCAGTGCCAARTCCTGCCAGCTCTCCTCCAGGCTCTTCTGCTCAGCCTTGGGATCRCCTTCATCCCGAGGGCTGGTAGCTCGGTCGATCAGCTGGGAGRAGGAAAGAAAACCCAGAGATAAGGTTTTATCTCTGTCTCCCATGAATTATGGGTGACAGCAGCCCCTCAGGAGCACACACATGGGGGGACAGCCCCATGCAAGATTTCTCTTCAGAAAAACTCCGAGTTTGGGGGGGCCACAAAGGTGCACATCATTTTCCCATGAGTTTTGTGAGGAAAACAGATACCCAAATACAACTTAAGTCCCAACTTGGGATGGGATACTGTATCCCGAATACTCCAGCCAAATAGAACATGGAGCTGTACATGGTCTCACATTTGTGCCACATGCAAAGAACCACTTCAGGAGGAGACATCAGTCGACGTTTGTGGCACATATTGCCCCACTACACTGCGGACAACCCAGCTCTCTTGGGCATCTTCCCGTGCTCTGATCCCCGCCCCAGCCTTACCCTCTTGACRGCCAGCGTGGCGATGGCCAGCACAGCCGCGCCGCTGACGCCCAGCACCAGCCTGGCGTTGGCCARCAGCACGTCGAACACGCTGCCCAGCCCGTCGATGACACTGCCCAGCCCGCCGTTCTCCTGCCGCCTGCCCCGCTGGTGCCAAAACGCCGCCATGGTCGCCCTGGGGAGAACGGGAGTGTCACCCCGGGCTGGGGGATCTGTCTTCCCGGGACAGGCACAGCGCGCAGGGAGGAAGGGTTTGGGGAATAAGGGGTTCCGCTGCCTCGCTTCCCTCCACCCGCGGAGCAAAGGCTCCCGCCGCCGCCGGGACGCCTGGGTACGGCGAGGGAGCAAGGGTCACCCGGGGAAGCGACAACCCCGGGGGAGGGACAGCCCAGGRAAGGGACACGCCAGGGAAAGAAGAGGCATTCCAGGGGAGGAAGGGACGCCCCAGAGACTGGGTACCCCCGGGAAGGGACATCCCAGGAAAGGAAGAGGCATTCCGGAGAAGGAATGGACAAGCCGGGGAAAGATCACCCGCTCCTCACCCGGCCCTGCCGCAAAGCGTCGCGGGGCACCGGCGGTGCTGGGGCGGTACCGCGGCCCGCGCCCCCGGGATGGGAGCCCCCCCACCGCACTGAGCGAGGGGAGGCGGCCGGGCCGCGGCACCAGAATCGGG
>NW_026623736.1:307850-329596 GCF_030028575.1 Malurus melanocephalus | reverse complement strand
CGCCCCCCGGGCCCTCACTCACCGCTCCGCCCCCCCCGCGCGGCCCCAGCCAATGGGGGCGCGGCCCCGCGCGGCTCCGCCCAACCGCGCGCGGAAGTAGCGCCCGGCCCCACCCAGGCCCCGCGTGCGTCACGGCCGGGGCGGGGCCCGCAGGGGGCGTGGCCCGGGAAGGGGCGGGGCCTGGCGGGGCGCGGTGCCGCCTCAGGGTCCCGCAGCCCTTCCGCCATGGCGGCCACCGGCGTCCTGCCCTTCGTCCGCGGCGTCGATCTCAGCGGCAACGACTTCAAGGTGCGTGGGGGCGGGAGCGGGGGACAGCCCGGCCCCCGGGGCCCTAGTGAGCCCGGGCCTGGCGGGGYTGGCAGGCCTGACTCGGCCTCCGGGCGGGGGAATCCCGGCACCGGCCCCGCCCGGGGTGGGTAACGGGGGACAGTCCCGGTCCCGACCCCGTGGGCACTGCGGGGCCGGGCGATTCCTGACCCCCACCAAGTTGCTATGGCTGGGCAACCCGGCCTCCAGCCCAGGGGGTCCCAGAGAGACAGATGATCCCCGAGTCTCCAGCTCCCACTCCCATAGGACTGGGCAGTCCCAGCTCCCAAATTTGTAGGACTGGGAAATCCCAACCCTTCATCTCCAGATCCCACAGAACCAGGTAATCCTGCCCCCCTCCAGGTCCCAGTCGCGTGGGAATAGGGGTGATACCAGCCCCCCACTTCCCTGTTCCAGAGGATTATGTGATCCCAGCTCCCAGTCCTATGGTACTGGGCAATCCCTGTCCCACAGCTCCCAGTTCCATAAGAACTGGACAATGCCAGTTCCCAATCCCATAGAACTGGGTCTCTGCAGCCTCCAACTCCCAGGCCCCCAGGAATGATCAATCCCAATTAAGGACCGAGTGATCCCAACTCTCTCATTCCCAATCTTATGGGACTGGTTGATCCCAATCCTCACAGCTCGCAGTCTCATAGGACTGGTCAACCCCAAACCTCCCATGACCACAGAGCATCAATCAGACTGAGGTCCCCAGATCTTCATCCCGTGAGCAGGTGCTTTCCTCACCCTCCTCCTGCTCTCCAGGGTGGATAYTTCCCGGAGCATGTGAAGGCGATGACCAGCCTGCGCTGGCTGAAGCTGAACCGCACGGGGCTCTGTTACCTGCCCGAGGAGCTCGCTGCCCTCCAGAAGCTGGTGAGCTCCACGTTTTGGGAGGGAATGAGGTTCCCTGGTCCAGCTGGGGCCACGGGAGCCGATGGGAGCCTCCTCCCTGCCAGCTCCGTGGCTCAGCAGCGGATGCTCCCGTGTCTAAGAATAGCACTGAGCTACGATGTGTGGCTGAAATCAGAGGCAGGAGCTGTCAGGAGTGGGGTTGAGATGGACTTGAACTCGGTTTCACCTTGTTTTCCTTAGATCCTCTGCCCTGTAGCAGAAGGGAAGGATGATGGTTGAGAGGATCAAGGCTTTTGGGTTTTTTTTCCTTCTCCTTTGCTAAATTATATAAAGAGCAGCAGCTGGCAGCTGCCTGGCTTTATTTTTTGGGCAGCTMTTCCGGGCTGTTGGTGGAGCCGTGGCACAGCTTGGCTTTGGTGATGTCCACAGCACGGCAGGGACCTCATCCTGTCCGTGTCAGACAAACTCAGTGCTTCAACTGCTGCCAGAAGTCCCTGTCCCTGTGCCAGGTGCAGGGAATCCCTCCGTGCTGCTCACAGCCGCGCTCCCACCAGCCCTGCCAGGTGCTTGAGGGCCACAGCAACACTTCAATCCTGACATCCACCCACAGCCTGCCAGTTCCTCGTTTTCCTGAGCAGGCAGCAACCGGGGCTGGTGATGCTCAGAGGAAAACATTTCCCCAGGGAAATTCCTCCTACCCCACCAGTCTGCCCGTTTTGGGATCGCCCAGTGAGAGGCGTTTCCAAGGACTGGGAACTCTTTGTGCAGGGGTTCTGTAGGSCTACCACGGGCCAGCTCAGGGGCATCCCAGAGCACTCCAAACCCTACAGCAGGGCTGAGGTGTCCAGCCAGGACTACCCCAGGGRTTGAGAGATGTGGAGGCAGCTCAGACACGCTGGACCAACCAACCAGTTTGAGGCTGGGAGTGTCCCAGCAGCCCTGGGTGTGACAGGGCCTTGCATGTCCCCAATTCTGGGATGAAGGAGCCTCCACATCAGTRTGGGGCCCAACCATTGCCCCTCTCACTGCTCACTGGGGCTTCCCTGCAGGAACACCTCTCCGTGAGTCACAACAGCCTCACCACGCTCCATGGAGAGCTCTCTGGCCTGCCCTGCCTCCGGGTGAGTGTYCCCCTCCTGCCTCAGGTGTCCCCAGGCACCTGTGGGATCATACCTGGCCACTCTGGGGGCTCAGCAGGTGGCTGCATTCCTGCCTCTCTCCCCTTTCCAGGCGATCGTGGCTCGTGCAAACAGCCTGAAGAACTCAGGAGTCCCTGATGACATCTTCCAGCTGGATGACCTCTCAGTGCTGGTAGGTGCAGAGTCTCTTGGCTGATGTGGGAGCTGGCTTAGACCCTTGGATCCCTTTCCTGCCCCTTTTGCACCTTGGGAACACCAATCCCAAGCCCATGCCTGAGCTCCAGGGAAGCTGGCTGTTGTCAGGATGACCCTTTGGCAATGCCTCCTTTAAAGGCTGATGCTGTGGCTGGGTTCCCTGTGTGCTGGGTTCCCTGTGTGCTGGGTTCCCTGTGTGCTGGTCCAGCTCCTGCTGTGCCCTGGAGACACCCCTCGGTCCTCTGGTCTGGGTATGGGGCAGAGGGTGACACCTGCTTTGTGCTCCCATTTTCCCAGGACCTGAGCTACAACCAGCTCACRGAGTGTCCCCGGGAGCTGGAGAATGCCAAGAACATGCTGGTCCTCAACCTTGGCCACAACAGGTGGGTCCAGGCCAGGGTGATCATCACTCCCTCCTGGCCACGGCCACCTTTATCTGCCACTGCACCTCACTCTGGGTCCTGCTCTCTGCCCCTCCTCGAGGGAGGCACAGGGCTGGTGCAGGTTCCAGGGAATCCCAAATATCTCCCTACCCCTGCAGCATCGACACCATCCCCAACCAGCTCTTCATCAACCTGACCGACCTGCTGTACCTGGACCTGAGTGACAACAAGCTGGAGAGCCTCCCGCCACAGATGAGGCGCCTGGTGCACCTGCAGACCCTCATCCTCAACAACAACCCCCTCCTGCACGCACAGCTCCGGTAGGGCCCCTCTCCCCGGGCTGGCTCCCGGTGTGCCGGGGCTGGGGCTGTGCCTGCTCCTCCCTGACGCTCTCTGTGCCCCGTGGCTCTCCCTGGCCCGCAGGCAGCTGCCGGCGATGACGGCCCTGCAGACCCTGCACCTGCGCAACACCCAGCGCACGCAGAGCAATCTGCCCACCAGCCTYGAGGGCCTGGTCAACCTGGCAGGTAGGGCCGGGCACCCACCCCATGGGGCCCCCCAGGGGCTCTCCACCCCCGGTGTGGGGCTGGCTGGTGGGGTCACCCCGTTGTCTCTTCCCCCAGATGTGGACCTGTCCTGCAATGACCTCAGCCGTGTTCCCGAGTGTCTCTACACCCTGGGCAGCCTGCGGCGCCTCAACCTCAGCAGCAACCAGATCACAGAGCTGTCCCTCTGCATCGACCAGTGGACCCAGCTGGAGACCCTCAACCTGTCCCGCAACCAGCTCACCTCCTTGCCTGTATGTCTCTGCCCCTGGGTGCCATCCCTGTTCGTGTTTCCATGGTTCCCTCTCACCCCTCCATCTCCCCCTTGCCCAGTCGGCCATCTGTAARCTGACCAAGCTGAAGAAGATGTATCTGAACTCCAACAAGCTGGACTTTGATGGGATYCCCTCAGGCATCGGCAAGCTCATCAACCTCGAGGAGTTCATGGCGGCCAACAACAATCTGGAGCTCATTCCTGAGAGCCTGTGCAGGTAAGGGACACAGAGCCAGATCTGCTCTGTCCCCAAGAGTGAACACAGAGGTTGTGTGGTCACAGGTCACCCTGGGCTGGCCCATCACTGCCATCACTGTACCACAGGTGCTCCAAGCTGAGGAAGTTGGTGCTGAACAAGAACCGCCTGGTGACRCTGCCGGAGGCCATTCACTTCCTGACGGATGTGGAGGTGAGCACCCAGCTTCTCTCTGCCTTGGGCTGGCTCTACCACAGCCGCAGCGCCAGCCTGGGATCCCAGGGCTGTAGGGTGGGGTGGATGAACTGAGGGCAGCAGAGCCAATACCTGCAGTTTGGCCCAGGCAGGCTGTAGATTTGGGGCACCCTCCACATCCCCTTACCTCACAGAATCCTGGAGTGCTCCAGAGCTCTCCATCCCATGCCACATCCTCGATTTCCCTGTGAACGTGCACTTCACCAAGCTCTCTGTGCCCTCCTTGGCAGATCCTGGATGTGCGCGAGAACCCCAACCTGGTGATGCCCCCGAAGCCGGCGGATCGCTCCTCGGAGTGGTACAACATYGACTTCTCCCTGCAGAACCAGCTCCGCCTGGCCGGAGCCTCCCCCGCCACCGTCGCTGCCGCCGCTGCAGGTACATGTGTGGGGATGGGGACACAGCCCCTGCCTGGGCACGGCCCTGGGAGGGGCTGGCAAACAAGCAGTACCCCATGGGGAGCCCCACAGGTGGCGTGGCTGCCTCTCACCCTGTCCCCGTGTCCCCAGGGAGCAGCACCAAGGACCCGCTGGCCCGCAAGATGCGGCTCCGGCGGCGCAAGGACTCTGCCCAGGATGACCAGGCCAAGCAGGTKCTGAAGGGGATGTCAGATGTGGCCCAGGAGAAGAATAAGAAGATAGAGGTAGAGTGTGGGGTGGGAGAGGAGCCTCAAGGGCATCCCAGTACCATTGGCCTGGCCTGGGTGCCAGCAGGGATCCCTTTGTCCCCAATTTGACCTGTTCCCATGCCACAGGAGAGTGGGGAGGCGAAGGCGCCAGATCTGAAGACGCGGCGCTGGGACCAGGGCCTGGAGAAGCCACAGCTGGACTACTCGGAGTTCTTCAGCGAGGATGTGGGGCAGCTGCCCGGCATCTGYGTCTGGCAGATCGAGAACTTTGTGCCCACGCTGGTGGACGAGGCTTTCCACGGCAAGTTCTACGAGGCCGACTGCTATATAGTGCTCAAGGTACCTGGGGAGGCCTGAGGGTCCCCCACATCCCCTGCCCGGAGYTGCAGCCATCCCATCTCACACCCTRCCCTCCCCAGACCTTCCTGGATGAGAACGGTTCCCTCAGCTGGGAGATCTACTACTGGATCGGGCAGGAGGCCACGCTGGACAAGAAGGCCTGTTCRGCCATCCACGCCGTCAACCTCCGCAACTACCTGGGGGCCGAGTGCCGCAGCATCCGTGAGGAGATGGGGGATGAAAGYGAAGAGTTCCTGCAGGTGAGGCCAACCCCCAGCACCCCTGTAAACCCCAGCCCCTCCTCTCCCCGCCTCACCTCCTCTCTGCCCCCAGGTCTTTGACAATGACATCTCCTACATCGAGGGTGGCACGGCCAGCGGCTTCTTCACCGTGGAGGACACGCAATATGTCACCAGGTACTGCTCGGGACAGAGGCTGGGGGACGTGTGGGGTAGGCAATGCCCATGTCACACCGTGGTTGTCCCTTCTCCAGGCTGTACCGTGTTTATGGGAAGAAGAATGTCAAGCTGGAGCCGGTGGCACTGAAAGGGACATCRCTGGACCCTCGGTGAGTGGCCAGGGGACACAGAATCCTTGCAGAAGGTTCAGCAGGGTCCACCTGAGACTTAACTGCTATTCTGTGGTGAAAATGGGCGATTGCAGCACCTTCCTACAAAAGGTCCCTGCAGGGACGTCCAGGATGRGGAGGATGCTTGGCATGCCCCATTCTCTCCTGACTCACCTCACCTGTCTCCTCCAGCTTTGTTTTCCTCCTGGACCATGGTCTGGACCTCCTGGTGTGGCGTGGGAGCCAGGCCACGCTGAGCAGCACCACCAAGGCCAGGTAGGGCTGGTGGGGGTGCCRGGGGTGTGGGGAGCCCACCTGCATCATCTCACCTGCCCCCACTGCAGGCTCTTCGCTGAGAAGATCAACAAGAATGAGCGGAAAGGCAAGGCTGAGATCACACTGCTCACCCAGGGCCAGGAGACCCCCGAATTCTGGGAGGTGCTGGGGGGGCAGCCCGAGGAGATCCGGCCCTGTGTCCCTGATGACTTCCAGCCTCACAAGCCCAAACTGTACAAGGTGAGGAGCTGCATCCACAGGGCAACCAGCACTGCTGGGGTCCTGYAGCCCCCACTCAACTCTGTCCCTGTCCCCTTGGCAGGTTGGCCTCGGTCTGGGCTACCTGGAGCTGCCCCAGATCAACTACAAGCTCTCTGTGGAGCACAAGAAGAGGCTGAAGGCTGATCTGATGCCAGAGATGCGCCTGGTAGGATGGGCCRGGGAGGTTCTCCCAGTCTGACCAGTGAGACTGGTTCCGTGCCCCTTCTGCCTCCAGCTGTGCCCTGGGGGAGGGAAGTTCGGCCAGCAGCACCTGGCTGGGGGATGCTCCGCTCTGTCGGGAGCTGGAAGGGTGTTCTCCAGCTGGGAATGCCTGCAGGTGCCTGACCCCCTCTTCCCCTTGGTGCCCTCAGCTGCAGAGCCTGCTGGACACCAAGAGCGTGTACATCCTGGACTGCTGGTCCGACGTCTTCATCTGGATCGGGAGGAAGTCGTCGCGGCTGGTGCGGGCAGCGGCGCTGAAGCTGAGCCAGGAGCTGTGCACGATGCTGCACCGGCCCAAGCAYGCCATGGTCACCAGGAACCTGGAGGGCACCGAGTGCCAGGTAGGGCATGGRCCCCTGGGATGGGTGCTGGGTGCCTGGGAGGGGGCTGTGGCCGAAGGTGTGTTACCTGCTCCCCAGTTTACACCTTGAACACCTGGAAGTGCTCCAGGAATGCCTGGACATGGCGCTCGGTGCTCTGGTCAGGTCGACAAGGTGGGGATCAGTCACAGGTTGGACCTCGATGACCTTGGAGGTATTTTCCAGCCCCAGTGACTCTGTCATGTAGGTGTTCAAGTCCAAATTCAAGAACTGGGACGATGTCCTGCGCGTGGATTACACCCGGAACGCCGAGACGGTGCTGCAGGACGGCGGCCTGGCCGGCAAGGTCCGCAAGGACGCCGAGAAGAAGGACCAGATGAAAGCTGACCTCACAGCACTCTTCCTGCCCCGACAGCCCCCCATGCCCCTCAGCGAGGTAGGGCTGGAACCCCCGTGAATCCCCCAGGGGAGGTGCTGATGGAAGGGCTGGGCCGCTGATGGAGCATGTGGGGCCACAGGCGGAGCAGCTGATGGAGGAGTGGAATGAGGACCTGGATGGCATGGAGGGCTTTGTGCTGGAGGGCAAGAAATTCACTCGCCTGCCCGAGGAGGAGTTTGGCCACTTCCACACCCATGACTGCTACGTCTTCCTGTGCAGGTGACACCTGGCTTATCCCCTCTCTGGGGCTGCTGGACCACCTTGTCCCCAGTCTCCCTGCCCTGGCCTGTTCCATCCCTCACATCACTCTGTTCCTGCCCTCAGGTACTGGGTGCCAGTGGAGTATGAGGAGGATGAAGAGAAAAAGAAGAAGGGTGAAGGCAAAGGGGAAGAGGAGGGTGAGGAAGAAGAGGAAGAGAAGCAGCCTGAGGAAGACTCCCAGTGCATTGTCTACTTCTGGCAGGGCCGGGAGGCCTCCAAYATGGGCTGGCTCACCTTCACCTTCAGCCTGCAGAAGAAGTTTGAGAGTCACTTCCGCGGCAAGCTGGAGGTGACACAGTTTGGGCGTGACACAGGGGTGCCCCAGCTTTGCCTCTCTTCTCCCCTTCTCCCTGTCTGCCCCTCAGATTGAGAGCAGGGGACAGCAGCAGAGATGGGGGCTGGTACAGGGGGGTGCAGCTGGGGCTTGGAGCTGTGTTTGGGAGGTCCCCATGGCCCTGCTGACACTGGGCCCTGTCCAGGTGGTGCGCATGACCCAGCAGCAGGAGAACCCCAAGTTCCTGTCGCACTTCAAGAGGAGGTTTGTGATCCACCGGGGTAAGCGGAAGGACCGGGTGAGCGCGCCCCAGCCCAGCCTGTACCACATCCGCACCAACGGCGGCGCCCTGTGCACCAGGTGAGTGCCCCTGGCCTGGCAGCCCCAGGGGGCTGGATCCAGGTGGGACAGCTGCTGCTGGGCACAGCTGCCAGCTCTCCACTGATTCRTGCCTCGGGGGCTCCGTCTTCAGGTGTATCCAGATCAACACSGATGCTGCTCTGCTCAACTCCGAGTTCTGCTTCATCCTCAAGGTACTGCTTGTGGCTGAGCAGCCTCAGGGCTGCCTGGGTGCCCTCCTGCCCCCCTGGGCAGCCCTGACCAYCCCGCACTTCCTCAGGTGCCTTTTGAGAGCACGGACAACCAGGGCATTGTCTACACCTGGGTGGGCCGGGCGGCTGACCCTGACGAGGCCAAGCTGGCTGAGGACATMATGAACCACATGTTTGATGACTCCTACAGCAAACAGGTTAGTGGGGCTCAATGCCACCATACCTGAGTGACAGTGACCACCCAGGCCATGCTCAGCCCTGTTGCTGTCCTCACAGGTCATCAACGAGGGAGAAGAGCCCGARAACTTCTTCTGGGTGGGCATCGGGGGCCAGAAGCCCTATGATGAAGATGCCGACTACATGAAGCACTCACGGCTCTTCAGGTRGGCACTGGCCTGAGGAGGATGCTCCAGTCTCTGCTGGTTCCCTTCCTCCCACAGAGCCCATCCCCCTGGGAATCCACCAGCCAAAACAGCTGCTCCATCCCATCCTTTCCCTCCACACCAGCCAAGTCCTAACAAACTCATGCCTGTTGCTGTCCCATCCATCTCTCCCCACAGATGCTCCAATGAGAAAGGGTATTTCTCCGTGTCAGAAAAGTGCTCAGATTTCTGCCAGGATGAYCTGGCTGATGATGACATCATGCTGCTGGACAACGGGCGGGAGGTGAGCTGAGGGCATGGGGCTGTCCTGAGTCCAGATCTTGCAGGGGTTCTGTGGGCTGAGCCCAGCTCATCCTTCCCCCAGGTCTACATGTGGGTGGGCACCCAGACCAGCCAGGTGGAGATCAAGCTGAGCCTCAAGGCGTGCCAGGTAAGGCCTCCCTCCCTCCATCCTGGGACGGTGTGGGGGAGGATTTGGGCACTCCCATCTCYCCTTGGGGCCCTGACCTGGGCAGTGCAGAGCTCTGGGCCGGGGAACACCAGCCCTGGAGGTGGGCAAGGGCCAGGACCCCCACAGCCGTGTTCTGCCCCAGGTCTACATCCAGCACATGCGCTCCAAGGACCCCACGCATCCCCGCAAGCTCCGGCTGGTGCGGAAAGGCAACGAGCCCTGGCCCTTCACCCGCTGCTTCCACGCCTGGAGCGTGTTCCGCAAGCCGCCCACCTAAGGGCTGGGGGCACCCGGTGCTCCGGCCACAGCCCCCTGGCACGGCCGGACCCTGGCACCCTGCACTGCCACCAGTGCCCAGCCAGGCTCAGCTCAGAGMCGCTTCCCCCCGAGCTGGGGCCCAGCTCAGCCCCATCCCTTCCTGGGGGGCACACGGGGCAGTGTGGGCCCCTGTCACGCCCTGTTTGGGGACGCTGCTGCCCCAAACCAGTGCTGAGCTGAGCTCTCCCTGTGCCTGGGGGACAGGAGTGATTCCCAGTTTGGGTGGGAGGATGCTTTGCTGCGGAGAACTCGGGGGAGTGAGGGACTCTCAGCCCCTGGCCTTACAGCTGGTCCCTGCTGTCCTGGGATGGACRCCAGCAGGGATCAGCCCACCTGGATCATATCAATAAAGGCTGCAATTCTCACCTCGACGCTGTCCCAGGCTCTGACTCACTCCCAAATGGGGACCCCCCCACCCCTCTGCAGCTCAGGGGAACCCCAGCACACACCTGGCTCCAAGGGTCCCCAAACACTTGCAACCCARGCAGTTGATATTAAATGCTTTTATTTTCAATATTAAAAACCAGTATTTTTAATAACTAAACAATGCTAAATTCATCTTACCAAAAAAAAAAAAAGGATGAGGTGGGGGGGGGGTTCTACCAGGGACGCTACAGCCCCGGCCTGAGCCGGCAGCGACAGAGCCCGACCCCCCCAGCCACACACGTACCGCAAGAGAGCCCGGGGGGCTCAGGTCCCCAAAAGGAGAGGGGCAGGGGCCAGCTGAGCCCCGTGGGAACAGCCACCACGGGCCAGGGGACAGAGCTGGCATCACCACAGCCCCCAGGACGAGGCCGGGCTCRCAGCCCAGGGGGGATTTGGCACAGTGAGACCCCCAGGGTGGGGCAGCCCAGCCTGGGGCAGGAGGGGGCTGGGGCWGCCCCATCTGCCCCCCCCCAGCACCAACACGGACCARGACCAGGGGCYGGTGTGTAATTCCACAGCGTGATCCCATCCCAAACCCACCCCGTGGCAGGAATTAGTGTCAGAAAGGAGCAGCAGGCAAGAGCCCAACCTGGAGAATAGCCCTTGGAGAAGCCACTAAGAGAAAAAGGCCACCTGTGACCCCCCACCGTGCCCCTCCACGGGCTGCTCAAGGCCTCTGCTGCCCACCTGGGAGCCAGGGGACCCTGCTGGGCTCCCTGGGGACAGTCCCCGTGTGGCAGCCAGAGCCTCCCGGCAGGCAGGGAACGGGGCTGTAAACTGCAGGGAGCCGGGCATGTAAACACAGACCAGGGTATGGGGGGCCGTGCCCGGGGGCTTCTGACCCCCCACTGCCCCAAGGGACTGAAACCRGGGGAGACAAGGGGGGTCCATGAGCCCCAGCCCTCCCCGTGGAGCCGGGGAAGCAGCAGCATCCCCCAGGAAGGGGGCTCTGGAGCAGGGGACAGTGACACTCGACCGTGTATAAAAAAGGACCTTATCTTCCCCGGGAAGAGTTTGTGCCCCGYGGCCCCGGCTCGGGGGTCCGGGGGGCCGGCAGCCGGGCCGGGAGGTGTGTGGGGAGTGCCGGAGCCGGGGTGCGGATGTTAGAGAGGAGGCGAGTCTACGTTACATGGGGAGGGGCGCGGGGGTCCAGTCGAGTCGCGCATCCCGGGAATCCGAGCACTGAGATGGGTCAGGGAGGCCGGCGACGCCTGTGGGTGATGCAGCTCCTCAGGAGGAGACCTGGGGGGGCCCAGGACGGGCGTTCCCCCTGCTCCCCCTCTATAAGSCCCAGGGACCACAATTCCATCCTCCCGTGATGGGTCAAGAAGCCAGGGCACTGCACTGGGGTCCCAGCTCCAAATCCCGTCCCACCCCAGGGACCACCAGCCCCTCACAGACCTCACTTGATGAGGATCCCYGTGGGCCGGGCCTCGTCCTCACTGGCGTTCCTCAGGTTCCGCTCYGCTTCCTCCGAGGACCTGGGGCAGAGGAGGGTGAGAGGCACTGCCATGGCCCCTCAGCCCTGATTTTACCCCCTTCCCACCCCACTCACGCCAGGAAATCCTTCACTTCCTCCACAGTGATGTCCCCAGTGGTGTCCAGCGGGTTCTCCATGCTGCTGTTGGGGGAGTCAATAGGGCCAGGCGAGAAGGCGGCTGGGTGCTCCTCGGGTGACCCTGGGGAGCGACAGGGATGGGAGGCATTGGGGACACCCAGGACACAGGGCCAGGCCTGGAGTAGGGCCATGGGACATGCTATCTGTGCAGGGACAGGGTGGTCACTCACGGTCACTGTCGGAGGGCGAGTGCTGGCCCTCAGGGCTGCGCGGAACATGGGTGCCATTGGCCTGTGGCAGCTTCGGTGTCGCCATCGAGCTGTTGCTGGAAGGGAACAGGGAGAAATTATGGCCAGAACTGGTGACATGGGGTGGGTGTACAGGGGTTCTGCCACGACCCCAAGACAGCCCACCTGAGGCAGGAGGTGTCCTGGAGCCGGGCAACTTCCAGCCGGCACAGYGGCTCCGTCACGTTCCTGGCACTCAGCGAGAAGCGCTCGAACTCGGATGGTGAAATTAGGTAGAAACCTACAGTGGGGACAACAATGAGCCTCAGGGATCTCCCACAGGGCTGCAGGGGGGGTCAACATCCCATCAACACAGGATGTCACTCACCTTGGCCGTGCTTGGTGAAGACACACGAGGCAATGCCACTGATGTCCTCCTTGCGGATGCAGCTGTAGTGGACCTGGGGCCGCAGGCTGGGCACGGTGAAGATGTGGATGTCCCCCAGGTTGGTGAGACAGGCCAGGCAGTTTTCCAGCCGCTCCTCGGAGCCAGCGCTGGCCAGGCTCACCAGGGCCACCTTCCGCACCCGGCARCCCTCGTGTGCTGTCAGCTTGAACTTGGTCTTGGCACTCACTTTAGGCAGCGTGAACACCTGGTGGGCAAGAGGAGATGGGCTCAGGGGACAACAGGAACCTGCAGGGTTTAGGGGGACACCTCCCCCTTGGATTGACCACCCTAGAACAGGYACAGGGGTGCCCCACAACCTGGCTGGTCCCCTGCAGCCCAGTCCCTGCGTGACGAGGACATCCAAAGAGGACATGGGACGTTTGGGTCCCACCTTTACCGCAGTGGRTCACTGAGCCCTGCGCTCACCTTGAACTGCTCCTCGGAGGAGATGAGCATGGAGTGGCTGCCCTGCATGTCGGGGGCCTTGGCCAGGTCCCGAGACACCTCGTAGGGCTCGGGCAGGGGGTTCCCCCGCCCGTCCAGCACCGCGATGGACACCACGGGTGCCCGGTGCATCAGCTGGATCTCCTTTCCCAGCACCGCCTCCACCGCCCGCTCTGAGAACTTCTCCTGCGACGGCACCTCCAGGGCGTAGGCGAACACCGACCCGGAGTTGGTCCCTGCCCACATCGTGGGGCCGTGGTGGGCAGCTGTGGGGCAGAGCACTGTCAGAGCCCCCTCCCTGCAGCGTGGCACCGGCCAGACCAGCTCAGGGGCTGTTCCCGGGCAGGGAGCAGGGGTCTCACCGTCACGGAGGAAGGTGTCAGCGAAGTAGAGGCACCGCACRACCCCCGAGAGCGAATCATCGGCCGAGCGAGGCTCAATCCGCCGCTGCACCGGTGTCATCTCCACCTCAGGGGGGCCTGCCTGCTCCGCCAGCTGCGCGTTGGCCTCCTGCACCTGGGGAGGRGACACGGGSTCAGTCCCTGCCCAGTGGGGATGGGGCAGGTGGCCCCACGGATGGATGCCATGGTGGCCCCACTCCTGCCCACCTTGCTGGAGGGGCTGCTGGCGTTGAGCCTCTTCTTGCCCGACACGCGGCTCTTGCGGATGCGGCGGAAGGACTGACGCAGGGACTTCTTGAGGGACTTGACACGGGACAGAGGCCCCTCCATAGCCAGTGAGTCGTTGGGGTGCAGCGTACACCTGCGGGCACCGATGCTGCTCAGCACCCACCACATCGCTCCRGAGGGTCCCCAGCACCGAGATACCCCCATACCTGGCCAGCACGGGGTTGCGCCGGTAGTAGTCGAAGAGTCCGAAGCCGTGGCTGGTGCCGAAGGCCACGAGGTTCCACTCGGAGTGGAGGGTGACGGCGGTGACAGCAGCAGGGGGCACGCACTGCACCAGCACRCTGGGCTGGAAGCCGGGGGGGAAGGAGAGGGGCCCGTTCCTGGGGGCCAGCCGRTCGTGGCCCTTCCAGGTGAAGCCCTCGCGGTCCTGCAGCAGGTCCACTGTGGCCACGCTGACCGCRTGCTCCGACTTCTCGTCACTCAGCTCCATCACCAGCACCTGCAGGGAGGAGCACGGATGGGGGAGCACACACTAGAACCCCCCAGACAGCCAGCCTGTCACACACCTGGGGCTAAACCCAGGGGCAGGAGCCCTTCAAGGACAAACATGGGAATCTGCGGGGTGTGCAGCCCCCCTCATGCTGTGGGGGAAGCAGAGGGGTGCTCGACAGCCCCCACTGTCCTTGCCACCCTACCTGCCCCGCCGTGCCAGCCACCACCATCTTGGCCGTGTACTTGCAGAGCGCGATCTTCTGCACGCCCAGGCGCGGGTCATCACTGTAGGGATCAAAGCAGCCCACCTGCGGGAGGGGACAGCTGAAGGGACAGCCAGGACCCCTCACACAGCTGTGGGGCAGCCCCCCCTGCATCCCCACATCCCTCCACCAGCTGTGGCACACGGGCCACTCTGGGCACAGTGCCCAGGAGAAGTCTGTCCCCACGCACCCCCGGCTCTTTCCCCCGTGCTGGGGCAGACCCGCAGGATGGGGCCCACGGAACAAGCGTCCCTTGTGTCCCCASAGTGCGTCACACAGCAGCTGTGCCCTGAGCCGGGGCACACGTCCCCGGGGCGCAGCCGGGATGGCTCCAGCAGGTGCATCCCCCGTGCCCGGCCCTGGGTTTGCCCCCTCCACTGCTGGCAGAGCCTGGAGGGTGCTGAGGGCCATGGCAGCGTCCCCCCGCCCGGGGACTTCACCTTGCGGAACGGCGGCCACTCCTCCTCGCCCGCCTGGTTGAGGCTGTCGTTGTGCTCACAGTCTGTCTGGAAGATGTTGGCAGTGCCCAGCTTGTAGAGGGGCTTCAGGGAGACCCCCGAGGCGTCCCAGAACCGCACCGTGCCATCCTCGTGCCTGGGTGGGGGGGGTCCTGTCAGTGCGGGGCCCTGACATCTGCCCGGCTAACAAGAGCTGCCTGTGTGCTGGCAGCCACCGTGTCAGAGGGGGGGACAAGGGGGACAGCGCAGCGGGTGACACACTCGTGCCCAACTGGAACACGAAGGGCAGCCCACCCAAAAAGAGCGAGTGGACCCCATCCCACTCCCCCACCACAGGGACAAGCGAGGATGTGTCTGTCTCCCCTGCATTTTGGGTTTTCCAGGCCCCCTCCGTGCTGCCAGCTCACTCACCCAGTGAGGAGAAGTCCCCTCTGCGTGGGCTCCTGGGCCAGGTTCTTTCCCCCATCAATGGGCCAAGCCTGGAGGGAAGGATGGAGGAAGAGATGAAGCCCACTGGGTCACCCCAGAAGGGGCTCAGCAGGACCCCTCCCCACCATCCCCATCACTGACCGCAGAGGATTGCCGGGGGCTCTGCTGCTCGCCCACACTGAGGATCCTCTCCCAGAGCTTGAGGGGCACATTGGAGACGTGGCAGGAGCAGGTGATGGCAGAGCTGTGGAGCGGAGCCAGGTACGGGGCAGGGATGGTGGGCCAGCCCGGTGTCTGCAAGTCGATGGCCACCAGCTCCTCCTCCACCAGCACCACCAGGGCTCGGGGGTTCTCAAAGCCTGAGGAGGGAGGAGATGGCTGTTGCAGGTGGAGACCCCCACACTGCTGCCCGCTCCCTGGGTGGCCCTGACYGGACGTACCTCCCTCGGGCACCTCTGCACTCTGCACAGTGAAGAAGTCGATGACGCGGGAGGTGAAGTCGAGCGTGGCCAGGGTCTGGCCCTGCAGCACGCTGACACAGTGCCTGTCACCGTAGCTGGCCCGTGGCATTCCCCCACTGAAGATGATGAARGGGGTCCTGGGTGGGATGAAGCAGCTTCCATCAGACCTGGACCCCAAAGTGCACCCCGTGTCCACATCCAGCCCACCCACCTACCCCGACTCGCAGGTTCGCCAGAGGATTTTGCTGATGGCTTTGCAAGGGAACGGACCTGAAACCGAGACACCGATGCTGTGGTTGCAGCACTGGGATGAGGGGGATCAGCCCCCAACCCCAGCGCCCCCCAGACCCCCACCCTGTACCGTAGGGGATGGTGGACATGACGGGCTGCTGGCTCCTCTGGCCGGTGCCGCTCACTGCCCACACCATGTAGCCGCCGTCACTGTGGGAGCTGACGATGCTCTTCCCGCTCTGCTCCCAGGCCAGGCTCTCCAGTTGCTGYRGGGACACACRGGGGGCTCAGCACAYGGACGGGGACACACACAGGGGGCCACAGCCCCGCCAGACCCCCGCCAGCCCCGGTACCTGGTTCCCTAGAAAGAGRTGCTGCACGAGGCGAGTGCTCTGCTCCCACAGGACCACCAGYCCCCGGCTGTAGCCGATGAGGAGCCGGCTGCCGTCGCGTGGGTGCTCCTGGATGGATTCCACGGGCCCCAGCGCCTTCCCGCAGCGGTACTCATCGGGGACACTGCGGGGGGACATGCACAGCGGGTCAGAACAGGGCTGGGGATGGTGGGGATGAGGAGTGGGGCCTGCAGGGCTCTCACCTCTGCAGGATCTCATCTGGGAACAGGGTTTTGTCCTCCAGCAGCGTCAGGGTGGGCAGAGTGACGAAGTACACGGCACCGCCCTCGGTGCCCAGGCAGACCAAGGTGCCGGCAGCCATCGGCAGCACCACCGTGACCCGTGTGATACCGGGGGAGCAGCTGGGGGGGAACAGGGGACTGCATCAGCACCGTGCTGGGTCTGGGGCAGTGTCAAACACACCCCAGCCCTCCCTGCTTCATCCCTAAATTCCCATCTCCCTGAGCCCAGAAGGACAAGGACAGAGACAGYCTCAGCGCTGACAGCAATTAGTGCCATTAATCACCCCCAGCACCTGCCAGCACCATAAAAAGTCCGRAGCCATGCCCCCACAGTCAGCATCCCAGTGGGGAAAACACCACCACGGAAAGGACCTTGGCCACCATCCCGCCCGAGCAGGCCGGCYGCTCCCACGCGCTGTTCCCAGCTGGCAGCGGCACCACTCCGGCCGCAGCCCGGCGGGCAGTTGGCTCAGACCCCCCAGGCAAGTACTTAGCGCTGCCGGACCCTGGGCGTCCCGGAAGGCCGAAGCATCGGGTCTCTTCCAGGTGGGAACAGCCCTCCTTCTGGCACACCTCCCACAGGTGCAGCGTGTTGTCATCCAGCAGCGAGAGCAGCCAGCCCTGGGGACAGYRGGATGACAGTGGGGTGTGTSAGGTGCTGGGGGGCCWCTGCCAGGCTCCCCCCACGACACCCAGGTACCTGGCCAGGCAGGAAGTGCAGYTGGGTGACAGTGGCCGTCTCCTTGTGCAGGCCCGTCAGCTCCACGCCTGGCGCGCCATATCTGGGAGCCGTCAAAGAAACAACGAGAGTAGAGCCCCCCACCCCCAGGACTGCCCRAATTCCCCCAGGTCAAAGTTCTGCCTGCAAACACCAGYTCAGCTCCMTGTGCCCAGGAGARCCAGGGCAGAGCYCCATGCCAGAGCTGGCCTTGGCACCACCATCCCCAGCTGGGATCCACYGAGCACCTCCAGCTGGGACAYTGCAGGCCAGCCTGCGATCCACCAAGCACCTGGGATGCCCCAGGTCAGGCTGCGGCCAGCACACACAGCCGGGGCAGGCGTGTGAGAGGCGCCGGGAGCCCCGGCACGCACCGRCAGCGGGGTGGGGTTCGGCATGCGCCGGCACAGCCTCACTCACCCGACTGGTCCCGGCTCCTTCGGCAACGCCGCTCGGCAGGACCCGYGCAGCGCATGGAGCAGCCCGGCCCGGCATGACCGGCACCCCCAGAGCTGGCCGGCCGCTCCCCCCAGCCCGATGCCACCGGTGCACTGTGCAGCCACATCTGGGCATGCTGAGTGCTGGGGTCCTTGCCCCTGGCCACCTTCCCGTGCCCTCAGCACAGGGAACCAGCCTGGTGGTTCTGCAGGCTGGACAGGCAGGAGCTGTCTTGCAATGCTGGGCACAGCCAAGCCAGCAGAGCTGGGGGGAGCCACGGGGTTTTGGGGAGAGCATAAAACAGGGCAYGGAAACGAAGCAGGGAGCATGCAGAGGGCTCTTGGTGCTGTGTGGATGGGGGATGTCCTTGCTCATTSTGGGGTCTTTTCCCATCCAAAGCAGTGCCACAAGCTGAGAGCCCTCAGGGCAAGTKGCTCAGGAACACCAGTGTCATCAGCATCTGGGATGAGGGTCCAAGCTTTGGGGGTCCGAGACCCCCCAGGCACTGGTAGCCCCTTGGTGTCAGGCTGTCTGCAAAGCAGATCTGCCCAGCCTGGCCGGGGAGCACTCAGGGGTGCCCCCACTAACCAGTAACGCCAGTCAGGCCAGCTCTGGCTGCTGCCTCGCCCGGCCCGACTTCCCGGCACCGCCAAGCTCCAGAAGCATCGTTATGGCAGCAGCCAGAGTGGGGCCGTGTAGGCACGGGGTACCACGCCGGGTACCACCCCAAAACCATCCCGCAGAGGATGCTCAGGGCACCGCAGTCCCCTGCGACAGCATCCCCGCCGTGCCGGGGGGGCCCAGCTGGGACCAGCACCGCGGGCCAGGCGGGCGAGCGGGGCGGCCGGCGACGTCGCGGCCGGGCTGGCACCCGGGCGGCCCCGGCAGAACAAAACACGCCATCTTTGTGCTCGGGAGGCGGCGAGCCGCCGGCCGGGGGGAGGGGGAGCGCGGCGGCCCCCCACACCCCGACCCCGACCCCGCTGCGGGCGCAGCCGCCCCCGCGCCCCCACCCCGCATTCCTGCGGCGCGGGGCCCCCCGAGCATGGGCCGCATCCAGCCCTGGCCGCTCGCCAGCAGCCCTCTGAAGTCTCCCTGCACGCTGCCGGCAACAAAGCCCGGCCGGCCCCACGCCGGCGTCCCCCGMTTCGGCCCCCCACCCGGGACCGGGCTCTGCGCCCACCGCAGCTCCTCAGCCCGGTGCTGGGCCGGCCAGAGCCCCCGCTGACCCCACCCCCCGAGGGCTGTGTGGACAAGGCCAGGATGGACAGGAGCCCCCCGGGATAAGGGGGGGTGACACCAGGAAGAACCCCCACTTGGAATGCCCCCCCGGGGATGGCCGAGCCCCTTTGCCCCCTCCCCCGGCATTTTGGGCGAGGTGGGGGTTTCCTCCAGCCCCCCCCCCTCGCCGCCCAACCCAGCTGCAGCACAGCTGGACGGAGGGATGGACGTCAGCCGAGTGGGGGCTGCCGGATGGGCCAGAAGCAGCACGGCCACGTCTCCAAGCCTTCTCCGGGATGGGGACAGAGGAGCGCAGGAGGGTCCGGGAGGTCCTTACCTCCTGCTCATGTGGGAGGAAAAGGATACAGTTTGACGGCTCCCGCCTTGGTGCCGATGGCCATCACGCGCAGGACGGGGTCGTAGGCCAGGGCGCTGGGCTGGCTGGGGAAGCCGTGCTCCACCGTCTGCCATGGRGACAGGCAGGTCAGAGCGGGAACCCCCACCTCTGACCCCCCGAACCTCCCACAGCCCCCCCCTCCCCCCTACGGCTCTGATCCCAGCCTGAGCATCACCCCTGCGATGGGGCATYACGATGACGCTGCCCTGTCCCCCACTGCCACCAAGGGAGGGCCTTGGGAAGGGGAGACATCACTCCTTACCCAATTGWCACCCAGCACCCCAAAACCCAACCCAACAGCCGCACCACGGGCCGGAGTAGGTCGGACCTTGACCAAGCTGCCCCCAACGCCCACCAGCACTTTAGGGATGGGACCCCCCTGCTCTAAACCCTCGGAGTGAGGACACCCCGGGAGAGGCGAGCGGGACCCCCACCACGGCATCACCGGGCGTCCCCGGTGCCGGGCGGCAGAACCAGGCGAGCGGGACCCGCCAGCGCCAGGGACRTCCCCGCCGGAGCCGCGTGCCGCCCGCGGGCACCTTCCCAAGGAAGTCCCGGCCGTCCGGCGTGCCCGGGCTCGCCGGCTGGGGAGGGGCTGCCCCGGCAGCGGGGGGACGCGGGGGGCACCCACCGCCCCGGCCCGCGGCGAGGGGACCGCAGCGCTCCCGAGGGCAGCTCGGCTGAGCGGCGACGGCGCGATCAGACGATAGGGAGGCCGCCGGAGCCAGACTGGCCGGATCCTGACCTGCTCCCTTTGTCTGGGGCATCCGAGAGGCGCAGCGGGGCGGCTTTCTGCACCCGCCGGCGGCAGCTGCTGTCACCCCAGCTCCTGCTCCCCTCCCAAGGGACACTTTCAGGAGCGTGGAAATGTCCCYAGCCCATCCAGGGCATCCCAGCCCACGCAAGTGGGTCCCAACAAGTGCAAGGGGTGAGGAAGGGATGCTTGGGGATGCCGGTTTCTGTGGCAGCCCCYAGGCAGGGTCATGCCGATTTCCCCYGGGACGCACGCTGCGCTGGAGGATGGAGCTGGGACAGCAGCAGCACAGGGACACCACGGTGATGCTTTAGGCCAGGGACCAACACGATGACACTGGCAAAGCTTCCCCAAAAAGCGCTGTCCCAGCTCCCAAGCCCCAAAGTGGGGCTCGGCTCATCCCCCCACTCGCAGCCCCCGCTCCTGCCCGCAGCGGGACCGCATCCGGCAGGCTGTGCCGGCCGGCCAAGGCGCGCTCCCGGCCAAATTACAGCAAATCCCAGGCAGATCTGGAGCTCGGGAGGAAAAACAACCGTTAATGGGAGGCAGGTGGGCAGCCGGCGGCCCGGAGCTGGGACGGCCGGAGCGGGGCTCTCCTCCCAGGAGTCTTCCCCCAGGACATCCCACTGGCACAGACCCACCCTGGGCAGCCGTTCGGGCAGGATCCAGCCTGTGCTCCCCAAAAAAAGGGGGCTCTGGCTAGGCTGAGCCTCGCACCCCGAGCAGACCCTCACCCGCAGCAGTGAGTTGGGGGGCCAGGGCTGTGCTGGGCAGTGGGAGCTGGCTCTGACCCTCCACCACTGCACACCCGACACTTCCCAGCCCAGTCCCGCTGTGGGGTACCCAGGGGTCCCTCCAGTGCACAGCATCGTCCCCACCATGAGTTGGGCAAGTACCCCACAGCAGTGCCAGGATGCTGCCGAAGGATGGACTGATGGACACCGTTTGGGCTCATCCAGGGGCCACTGCCAGTGGGCTCCTGCCCGTAAGGCCTGGGGAGGTCCCAGGAGAGTGGTCCCAACACAAGGGGTCCCGGGACAAGGGGCACCAAGTCCCAGGTGGGCACCCACTGGCACAGCCTGATGTCCTGAGGGAAGAGTCTGGCACCTCAGGGCTTGTGGGGTCCCTCCAGGACTGTTTAATAAGTTTGGGGGTCTATCCCACCCCGAATGAGGGGGTCAAATGGGAAAACTCAGAGTGAGAAGGGGGGCAAGTGCTGACCTCTGACGTCCCCCAGGTCTCCCAGAGACACGTCTTTGGGGTGCAAGGGAACCCCAAGCCCAGGGGGTCATCGCTACAGCCCTTCCTGCTGACACAGGGAGTCCAACCCCCCAGCACTCCACCCCTGGGGAGATTGGGGCGAGGGGCTGAGCCCCACAGGGGGGATGCAGCCAGGGATGCTCCAAGGCCAGAGAGATTGGGGGACCACCGGTCACCCCAAAATGCCCGTGAGCGAGGCCTGGGGGAAGCCACGGGACAAGGGGAGTGCGGGAACCCGGGCACTCCAGGAAAACCCCCCGAAGAGGGGCTGCGGACAGGGATGTCGCGCTGGAGAGGAGGTCGCATCCTCTCCCGGGGTGCCTCCCTTCACCGCACGGGAGGAGCGCAGCCCCCGGTCCGCAGCCCGGGGCGCATTCCGCACCCGGGGCTCCCGGTACCCACCCCCGCGGGTGCATTCTCCCGGGGCGGCCCCGCAGCCTCTCCCGGGGTGCCCCGGCCAGGCAGCCCCGCCTCTTCTGCGTGCCCCTTCCCCGGGAGCGGGGAGGTCCCGGTGCGCGGCTTCCCCGGGGGTTCAGCCGGTCCCGGGGGGGCGGTGCCCCGCACGCCGCTCGCTTCCCCGCGGGCAGCATCCCGCCGGGCTACCAGAGCCCCGCGCCACCGGGGCGCTGCCCGCACGCCGCACCCTGCCCGGCACCCCCGGTGCCTCCCGGTGGTCGCCGCCCCCCGGGATCCCCCGCCGCGCCCCCCGCTCGCCCCGGACGCACCTTGCTGAAGGCGAAGAGGTCGTGGCGGAGGCGGTCGCGGTGCGGGTCGGCACCCTGCCGCCGGAACCGAAACTTCATCATGGTTGGGCCG